>NW_028159691.1:60000-82500 GCF_964263955.1 Coregonus lavaretus | reverse complement strand
ACAGCAGACTCATACATTTCCTCAGTGAAAACAATGTACTTAGCAAATGTCAAATTGGCTTTTTAACAAAATCCCGTACGACAGACCACGTATACACCCTGCACACCCTAATTGACAAACAAACAAACATACACAAAGGCAAAGTCTTCTCATGCTTTGTTGATTTCAAAAAACCTTTTGACTCAATTTGGCATAAATGTCTGCTATACAAATTGATGGAAAGTGGTGTTGGGGGAAAAAAACATATGACCTTATGAAATCCATGTACACAAACAACAAGTGTGTGATTAAAATAGGCAAAAAACACACACATTTCTTTCCACAGGGCCGTGGGGTGAGACAGGGATGCAGCCTAAGCCCCACCCTCTTCAACATATATATCAACGAATTGGCGAGGGCACTAGAACAGTCTGCAGCACCCGGCCTCACCCTACTAGAATCTGAAGTCAAATGTCTACTGTTTGCTGATGATCTGGTGCTTCTGTCGCCAACCAAGGAGGGCCTACAGCAGCACCTAGATATTCTGCACAGATTCTGTCAGATCTGGGCTCTGACAATAAATCTCAGTAAGACAAAAATGATGGTATTTCAAAAAAGGTCCAGTTGCCAGGACCACAAGTACAAATTCCATCTAGACACCGTTGCCCTAGAGCACACAAAAAACTATACATACCTCGGCCTAAACATCAGCGCCACAAGTAACTTCCACAAAGTTGTGAACGATCTGAGAGACAATGCAAGAAAGGCCTTCTATGCCAACAAAAGGAACATACAATTCAACATACCAATTAGGATCTGGCTAAAAATACTTCAATCAGTTATAGAACCCATTGCCCTTCATGGTTGTGAGATCTGGGGTCCGCTCACCAACCAATAATTAACAAAATGGAACAAACACCAAATTGAGACTCTGCATGCAGAATTCTGCAAAAATATCCTCAGTGTACAACAAAAAACACAAAATAATGCATGCAGAGAAGAATTAGGCCGATACGCGCTTATTATCAAAATCCAGAAAAGAGCCGTTAAATTCTATAACCACTTAAAAGGAAGCAATTCCCAAACCTTCCATAACAAACTCCTGAGTGGCGCAGTGGTCTAAGGCACTGCATCGCAGTGCTGACTGTGCCACTAGAGATCCTGGTTCGAATCCAGGCTCTGTCGCAGCCGGCCGCGACCGGGAGACTCATGGGCGGCGCACAATTGGCCCAGCGTCGTCCAGGGTAGGGGAGGGAATGGCCGGCAGGGATGTAGCTCAGTTGATAGAGCATGGCGTTTGCAACGCCAGGGTTGTGGGTTCGATTCCCACGGGGGGCCAGTATAAAAAAATATATATATATGTATTCACTAACTGTAAGTCGCTCTGGATAAGAGCGTCTGCTAAATGACTAAAATGTAAAAAAATGTAAATACATCACCTACAGAGAGATGAACTTGGAGAAGAGTCCCCTAAGTAAGCTGGTTTTGGGGCTCTGTACATAAACACAAACATACCTCACAGAGCCCCAGGACAACAACAACAACACAATTAGACCCAACCAAATCATGACAAAAATTACTTGACACATTACAGAGATCCACAAAGAATTTGAAAACAACCCCAATTTTTATAAACTCCTTAATATACTGGGTAGAAAAGCACAGTGTGCCATCACAGCAGCAATATTTGTGACCTGTTGCCACAAGAAAAGGGCAACCAGTGAAGAACAAACACCATTGTAAATACAACCCATATTTATATTTATTTATTTTCTCATTTGTACTTTAACTATTTGCACATTGTTACAACACTGTATATACAGTGAGGGAAAAACTTATTTGATCTCTTGCTGATTTTGTACGTTTGCTCACTGACAAAGACATAATCAGTCTATCATTTTAATGGTAGGTTTATTTGAACAGTGAGAGACAGAATAACAACAAAGAAATCCAGAAAAACGCATGTCAAAAATGCTATAAATTTATTTGCATTTTAATGAGGGAAATAAGTATTTGACCCCTCTGCAAAACATGACTTAGTACTTGGTGGCAAAACCCTTGTTGGCAATCACAGAGGTCAGACGTTTCTTGTAGTTGGCCACAAGGTTTGCACACATCTCGAGGCTGATGTTTGTCAACTCGAACCTTCAGCTCCCTTAATCTATGGGATTAAGGTCTGGAGACTGGCTAGGCCACTCCAGGACCTTAATGTGCTTCTTTTTGAGCCACTCCTTTGTTGCCTTGGCCGTGTTTTTTGGGTCATTGTCATGCTGGAATACCCATCCACTACCCATTTTCAATGCCCTGGCTGAGGGAAGGAGGTTCTCACCCAAGATTTGACGGTACATGGCCCCGTCCATCTTCCCTTTGATGCGGTAAAGTTGTCCTGTCCCCTTAGCAGAAAAACATCCCCAAAGCATAATGTTTCCACCTCCATGTTAGACGGTGGGGATGGTGTTCTTGGGGTCATAGGCAGCATTCCTCCTCCTCCAAACACGACGAGTTGAGTTGATGCCAAAGAGCTCCATTTTGGTCTCATCTGACCACAACACTTTCACCCAGTTCTCCTCTGAATCATTCAGATGTTCATTGGCAAACTTCAGACGGCCCTGTATATGTGCTTTCTTGAGTAGCGGGACCTTGCGGAGGCTGCAGGATTTCAGTCCTTCATGGCGTAATGTGTTACCAATTGTTTTCTTGGTGACTATGGTCCCAGCTGCCTTGAGATCATTAAACAAGATCATCCCGTGTAGTTCTGGGCTGATTCCTCACCGTTCTCATGATCATTGCAACTCCACGAGGTGAGATCTTACATGGAGCCCCAGGCCGAGGGAGATTGACCGTTCTTTTGTGTTTTTTCCATTTGCGAATAATCGCACCAACTGTTGTCACCTTCTCACCAAGCTGCTTGGCAATGGTCTTGTAGCCCATTCCAGCCTTGTGTAGGTCTACAATCTTGTCCCTGACATCCTTGGAGAGCTCTTTGGACTTGGCCATGGTGGAGAGTTTGGAATCGGATTGATTGATTTCTTCTGTGGACAGGTGTCTTTTATACAGGTAACAAACTGAGATTAGGAGCACTCCCTTTAAGAGTGTGCTCCTAATCTCACCTTGTTACCTGTATAAAAGACACCTGGGAGCCAGAAATCTGTCTGATTGAGAGGGGGTCAAATACTTATTTCACTCATTAAAATGCAAATCAATGTATAACATTTTTGACATGCGTTTTTCTGGATTTTTTTGTTGTTATTCTGTCTCTCACTGTTCAAATAAACCTACCATTAATATTATAGACTGATCATTTCTTTGTCAGTGGCAAAACGTACAAAATCAGCAGGGGATCAAATACCTTTTTCCCTCACTGTATACATAATATGACCTTTGAAATGTCTTTATTCTTTTGGAACTTCTGAGTGTAACGTTTACTGTTAATATTTATTGTTTATTTCACTTTTGTTTACTATTTACTTAACTTGCTTTGGCAATGTTAACATGCGTTTCCCATGCCAATAAAGCCCTTAAATTGAATTGAATTGAATTGAGACAGAGAGAGAGAAACAGATAGCGAGGGAGACAGAGAGAACGAGAGAGAGAGAGAGAGAGAGAGAGAGATAGCGAGAGAGACAGAGACAGAGAGAAAGAGAGACAGATGGTGAGAGAGACAGAGAGACAGAGAGAAAGAGAGAGAGAGAGACAAATAGCGAGAGAGAGTGTGAGAGAGAGTTCCTTCATGACTAAAACAGCCCCGGTGTAGTAGATTCTCCAGATGCATCCTCTGCATTACTGAATGTGTGTAATCAATAAGTAATCTACTGGCTGGGATTAGCACTGCTGCTACACACACACACACACACACCTGTATGCACGCACACACAAAAAAACACAAACACACTGCCTGTAGCCTGGGCTCACTACTGAGAGGAGCATCCATTCCCCTCGTGTTCATTAAAGACACACACACACACAAACACACACACACACACACATACACAGCCAATTGTTTTATCATCTGAATGAGCTCTGGTCTCCCTGAATGACTGAGCTCAATCTGATTGAATTCATAGCGTTGGGAAATTGGCACAAACAGGTATTTTTCAAAGGTATAATGACTTCATCTCCTTTCAAATAGATATACTTTTAAGTTTTAAATTAAAAAACTAATTAAAAGTCTGTTGTCTTGAAACAAAAGCCAATAACAGTTTCTAGGGATTCAATTTGAAAGCAATCAAACTATATTTAAACATTTTTCTCACAGGAATTAAATGTCCTCTGGAAATGTGATATGCATAAAGGAAATTAGGAGGTAGGATGAGACAGATGAGTACCTTTGATGACAAACATTAGAAATCATAATCAAATGAATTATAACGTCAATGATATAACACTTACAGACAGATGGCTAGTGTTTACTTAATGAGTTTTTGGAATAGATAGTTTGTGTTTATCTACTTTTGAAGGGTTTTAATATTGTTATTTTTGTTTAGTACTTATTGAAAAGTATTTGAAAATATTCCAAGGACACTGTTATTCCCTGGTTGAAAATGTTCAGGACATTCTGTACCAACTCTTCCATAGAGGTTCACGACAAACTTAACATCTACAAATGTACCAGCATAATATACATAGAGTAACTTTAAAGCTTTTAATTTGTCATTCACTACAAGTTTGTTAGCTAGGGCTGCGACAGCCCTCTCCTTCCTTTCCCCTCTTTGCTCTTCTCTCTCTTCCTCTGCAGTAGAGGAATAACTTACAACTATAAAGTGAAATAACTTATTAAGGTCAGGTGGGAGGAAAAATGAGAGGATTATAGGAGGTTTAGCATGCTCTCTTCTGGTTCATGTTCTTGGTTGAGACGGCTGAGAAGGAGAAGGAGAGGGTGAGAAAGGGAGGGAGAGAGATATAGAAAAAGAGGTATGGAGAGACCTAGAAGCAGGAAGATGTTTTGAGTTGGGGGTACTGATTTATTTATTTTTGGACTTTTTGACATTCAAAAGCTCTTTATTTAACTATTCATGCAGTTCAACATCAAAAGAGAGAGAGTGAGAGAGAGAGAGAGAGAGAGAGAGAGAGAGAGAGAGAGAGAGAGAGAGAGAGAGAGAGAGAGAGAGAGAGAGAGAGAGAGAGATAGAAGATAGAGGGCTGTCGAGAGAGACAACAACAGCAACAAAATTAGACCCAACCAAATCATGAGAACACAAAAAGATAACTACTTGACACATTGGAAAGAATTAACAAAAAAAAGATCAAACTAGAATGCTATTTGGCCCTAAACAGAGAGTACACAGTGGCAGAATACCTGATGCCCACAATTAAGGAAAGCTTTGACTCTGCACAGACTAAGTGAGCACAGCCTTACTATTGAGAAAGGCAACCATAGGCAGACCTGGCTCTCAAGAGAAGACAGACTATGTGCACACTGCCCACAAAATCAGGGAGTCAGGGAGTCAGGGAGTCAGGGTGTTAGGGAGTCAGGGAGTCAGGGAGGGAGAGACTCAGGGAGTCATGGAGTCATGGAGTCAGGGAGTCAGGGAGTCAGGGAGTCAGGGAGTCAGGGTGGCAGGGAGTCAGGGAGTCACAGAGTCAGGGTGTCAGGGAGGGAGTCAGGGAGTCAGGGAGTCAGGGTGGCAGGGAGGGAGGGAGTCAGGGAGTCAGGGAGTCAGGGAGTCAGGGAGTCAGGGTGGCAGGGAGTGAGGGAGTCAGGGAGTCAGGGAGGAAGGGTGGCAGGGAGGGAGTCAGGGAGTCAGGGAGTCAGGGAGGAAGGGAGTCAGGGAGTCAGGGAGTCAGGGAGGGAGGGAGTCAGGGAGGAAGGGAGTCAGGGAGTCAGGGAGGAAGGGAGGAAGGGAGGGAGAGAGGAAAAGGATGCATACTGTCCTCATCCAACATCAGTGTCAAAACTACTGCGATCCCCTCCCTCCCCCTTGCCCGTCTTCCTTGCCTCTCCCCCCTACCTCCCTCTATCCCACCCTCCCTCGCACTCTCTCTCTCCCCCCTCTTTCTCCCTCACGCTCTCTCCCCCTCTCTTCCCCTCTCTCTCTCCTCCTCTATCAGACAGCTCTCTGAAGTCATGCATATTTCATCCCCTAATTCTGTAAAAGATTAATGTACAATTTGTACTTCCTCTTGCTGCATATTAACTACAACCATCACCCATTTTTGGGAAAACACCAACTAGTGAAGTAAATTGAGGGGGGGGAGGGGGGGGGGGGGGGGGGGGGTTGCAGAAGCAGTCAAAAAGTAATGATTCTTGAACATAAGTTAAAATCTCCATCTCTCCTGGCTTGAAATTTATATTAGGATTTTGGCTGTAAGCCAAGACTTTTAAAATCCGGTCCAAAGCACAACTGGTTTTCATTCCATCCCTGATCCAATGAACCATCAGGTAGAAAATAACAGCCAGATCGCTCAAGATTAACTTCAAAATTGGACGTCTGTCCATGTCCTGAGGACATCGGGAAATGCATTCAAAACCAGCCACTAGGGGCAACAGTGAGCGCTATTACCATGAGGTAGGCTTGAGTTTTGCTTGAGCATTGTGAACTTGAGTGATAGATGGGCGTAATCACATGAATAATCTAATGTGTTCAATCCCAGTGGTAGACACTAGTTAAGATTTTTTTGATGAATCCCAAACCTTAACCATTCGAAATGAATGCCTAAAAAAATGTTTTAAAGCTATCCAAAACCTTAACCCTTAACCCTTAACCATTCGGAATGAATGCCTAAACAATGTTTTAACGCTATCCAAAACCTTAACCCTTAACTTTTAAAATTGACGTTTGGAGAAATGGAACAATGGGCAGCAGGAAGAGCAGCCCAGGGTGTGAATGTTTTGGGGGATGTTCTGAGAGAAAAAGATAAATGTCAGAATCTGAAGTCAAATTGGAAAAAACCATGCGAGCTTGTTGGAAAATAAAACAGAACTGGGGTCCTTCAGGCCCGGATAACAGTAGCCTTACCAACATAAACTGGCCCTCATACCAGCCATCAGCAGTGATTCTCATAGTAACCTTTCTACAGAAATACAACTTATTCTGTAACTACCCCTCTGAACTCAAAGCCTAGTGTGTGTCCCAAATGGCACCCTATTCCCTATATAGTGCACTACTTTTGGGAGTAGTGCACTATATAGGGAATAGGGTGTCATTTGGGACGCAGCCCTACTCTGATATCTGTTGTTGCGTCTTGGCTGGAATGTACTGGGTGCTATAATATCTCCTGTGCCGTCATGAAGAATAAAGTGTGTTTTAGTACCGCCCACCTTTTATTGAGTTGAACCTTTACTGACACAGCAGAACTGGCTACTGCTTTACGGGCGCTAGCTGTGACAGTGTCGGCTTGATTTAGGAAGGGCGAGAACTGGATGATGTATGGTGCCTGCGTGCGTGCGTGCGTGCGTGCACGCTGTTTGTGTGTGTGTAGCGGTGATAAATGGCTGTGTCCTCCAATAAGGCCACACAGTAGTGACTAAAGGTCTGGTCAGATGATACAGCAGAACTCTGTTCTGTCCCAAATTACACCCTATTCCCTATCTACTGCACTACTTTTGAAAAGAGCCCTATGGGCCCTGGTAAAAAAAGTAGTGCACTAAATAGGGAATAGGGTGCCATTTATAATGCATCCTGGGTCATTTTTCTCACTTCTGGAGCTGACACAACCACCACCAATGAAAATGTAAGAAAACATATTTTGCAGCGTTTCAATGCTGACGTAGGTGTGGGTTTTATTTATTATTATTTATTTTTGAACCCAAAGGTAGTTGCAAAGTAAAACCATAACAACGGGAGCATCGGAAACACTGTCTTCTCCTTTTTTGGGGAACAATGTTTAAAAATATATATTTTTAGCAATGGCAATCAAACATAGGATTGCAGTCCCATAGTCTAGGAGAGGACACACATACACAGCAAGATGTTGTTTTATCATCTGAATGAGCTCTGGTCTCCCTGACTGACTGAGCTCTCTCTGATTGCATTCATATCGTAGGGAAATTGGGACAAACAGGTACGGTATTTTTCAAAGGGATAATGACTTCATCTACTTTCAAATATATATACTTTTCAGTTTTAAATTAAAAGTATGTTGCCTTGGAACATAAGCCAATAACATTTTCTGGGATTTGATTTGAAAGCAATCAAACTATATAAAAAAAAAACAGGGGCTGAAGCAGGTAGCGTAGTGATTAAGAGCGTTGTGCCAGTAACCAAAAGGTTGCTGGTTTTAATCCCCAAGCCGACTAGGTGAAAAATCTGTAGATGTGCCCTTGAGCAAGGCACTTAACCCTAATTGCTCCTGTAAGTCGCTCTGGATAAGAGCGTCTGCTAAATGACAAAAAAAATAGAAATACAACAAGCTCTCACCGTCTATCTCGCATCAGAATGTTTCTCAAGTGTCAAATTATGAAGTTGTACCAAACCTCAAATGTCAAAGTGTTTAAGGTTAAATGTAGGCATTAACTCCAAATGCTTTGGGTTAAGTTTAGGCATTAACTCCACAATCTTAAAGTTAGGAATTAACTATGAATGGTTAATCATAACTGCAGTGGGAGTACTTTTCCAAAGTCTCTAACTCTTTTTTTCATAAGGTGAAACCCCAAAAAACACAATTGTGTCAAGTATACTCCCTCACCATCGTTACGCGCACCAGTGCCTCATCAGACTTACTTGGACTCAATCACCTTCCTGATTACCTCCCCTATATACAGTGGGGAGAACAAGTATTTGATACACTGCCGATTTTGCAGGTTTTCCTACTTACAAAGCATGTAGAGGTCTGTAATTTTTATCATAGGTACACTTCAACTGTGAGAGACGGAATCTAAAACCAAACTCCAGAAAATCACATTGTATGATTTTTAAGTAATTAATTTGCATTTTATTGCATGACATAAGTATTTGATACATCAGAAAAGCAGAACTTAATATTTGGTACAGAAACCTTTGTTTGCAATTACAGAGATCATACGTTTCCTGTAGGTCTTGACCAGGTTTGCACACACTGCAGCAGGGATTTTGGCCCACTCCTCCATACAGACCTTTCAGGTTTCGGGGCTGTCGCTGGGCAATATGGACTTTCAGCTCCCTACAAAGATTTTCTATTGGGTTCAGGTCTGGAGACTGGCTTGGCCACTCCAGGACCTTGGGATGCTTCTTATGGAGCCAGTCCTTAGTTGCCCTGGCTGTGGGTTTTGGGTCGTTGTCATGCTGGAAGAACCAGCCATGACCCATCTTCAATGCTCTTACTGAGGCAAGGAGGTTGTTGGCCAAGATCTCGCGATACATGGCCCCATCCATCCTCCCCTAAATACGGTGCAGTCGTCCTGTCCCCTTTGCAGAAAACCATCCCCAAAGAATGATGTTTCCACCTCCATGCTTCACGGTTGGGATGGTGTTCTTGGGGTTGTACTCATCCTTCTTCTTCCTCCAAACACGGCGAGTGGAGTTTAGACCAAAAAGCTCTATTTTTGTCTCATCAGACCACATTACCTTTTCCCATTCCTCCTCTGGATCATCCAGATGGTCATTGGCAAACTTCAGACGGGCCTGGACATGCGCTGGCTTGAGCAGGGGGACCTTGCGTGCGCTGCAGGATTTTAATCCATGACGGCGTAGTGTGTTACTAATGGTTTTCTTTGAGACTGTGGTCCCAGCTCTCTTCAGGTCATTGACCAGGTCCTGCCGTGTAGTTCTGGGCTGATCCCTCACCTTCCTCATGATCATTGATGCCCCACGAGGTGAGATCTTGCATGGAGCCCCAGACCGAGGGTGATTGACCGTCATCTTGAACTTCTTCCATTTTCTAATAATTGCGCCAACAGTTGTTGCCTTCTCACCAAGCTGCTTGCCTATTGTCCTGTAGCCCATCCCAGCCTTGTGCAGGTCTACAATTTTATCCCTGATGTCCTTACACAGCTCTCTGGTCTTGGCCATTGTGGAGAGGTTGGAGTCTGTTTGATTGAGTGTGTGGACAGGTGTCTTTTATACAGGTAATGAGTTCAAACAGGTGCAGTTAATACAGGTAATGAGTGGAGAACATGAGGGCTTCTTAAAGAAAAACTAACAGGTCTGTGAGAGCCGGAATTCTTACTGGTTGGTAGGTGATCAAATACTTATGTCATGCAATAAAATGCAAATTAATTACTTAAAAATCATACAATGTGATTTTCTGGAGTTTGGTTTTAGATTCCGTCTCTCACAATTGAAGTGTACCTATGATAAAAATTACAGACCTCTACATGCTTTGTAAGTAGGAAAACCTGCAAAATCAGCAGTGTATCAAATACTTGTTCTCCCCACTGTATGTCACTCCCTTTGGTTCCATCCCCAGGCGGTATTGACTCTGTGTTTGTGTTTCATGTCTGTACGCTACTCGTGTTTCTTGTTTTGTTTAATTTAATATTAAATTCACTCCCTGTACTTGCTTCCTGATTCCACAGTTCTGGGTGACTTCAACCTCCCTACGTCTACCTTTGACTCATTTCTCTCTGCCTCCTTCTTTCCACTCCTCCCCTCTTTTGACCTCACCCTCTCACCGTCCCCCCCTACTCACAAGGCAGGCAATACCTCATCTTTACTAGATGCTGTTCTTCTACTAATCTCACTGCAACTCCCCTCCATGTCTCCGACCACTACTTTGTATCCTTTTCTCTCTCGCTCTCCTCCAACACTACTCACTCTGCCCCTACTCAGATGGTAATGCGCCGTCGCAACCTTCGCTCTCTCTCTCCCGCTACTCTCTCCTCTTCCATCCTATCATCTCTTCCCTCTGCTCAATCCTTCTCCCTCCAATCTCCTGATTCTGCCTCCTCAACCCTCCTCTGCTCCCTTTCTGCATCCTTTGACTCTCTATGTCCCCTATCCTCCCGGCCGGCTCGGTCCTCCCCCCCTGCACCGTGGCTTGCGAGCTCACAGAACAGGGCTCCGGGCAGCCGAGCGGAAATGGAGGAAAACTAGACTCCCTGCGGACCTGGCATCTTTTCACTCCCTCCTCTCTACATTTTCTTCATCTGTTTCTGCTGCTAAAGCCACTTTCTACCACTCTAAATTCCAAGCATCTGCCTCTAACCCTAGGAAGCTCTTTGCCACCTTCTCCTCCCTGCTGAATCCTCCTCTCCCTCCACCCCCCTCCTCCCTCTCTGTGGATGACTTCGTCAACCATTTTGAAAAGAAGGTTGACGACATCCGATCCTCGTTTGTTGAGTCAAATGACACTGCTGGTCCTGCTCACACTGCCCTACCCTATGCTTTGACTTCTTTCTCCACTCTCTCTCCAGATGAAATCTTGCGACTTGTTAACGGCCGGCCGCCCAACAACCTGCCCTCTTGACCCTATCCCCTCCTCTCTTCTCCAGACCATCTCCGGTGACCTTCTCCCTTACCTCACCTCGCTCATCAACTCATCCTTGACCGCTGGCTATGTCCCTTCCGTCTTCAAGAGAGCGAGAGTTGCACCCCTTCTCAAAAAACCAACACTCGATCCCTCTGATGTCAACAACTACAGACCAGTATCCCTTCTTTCTTTTCTCTCCAAAACTCTTGAGCGTGCCGTCTTTAGCCAACTCTCTTGCTATCTCTCTCAGAATTACCTTCTTGATCCAAACCAGTCTGGTTTCAAGACTGGTCATTCAACTGAGACTGCTCTTCTCTGTGTCACGGATGCTCTCCGCACTGCTAAAGCTAACTCTCGCTCCTCTGCTCTTGTCCTTCTAGACCTGTCTGCTGCCTTTGATACTGTGAACCATCAGATCCTGCTCTCCACCCTCTCCGAGTTGGGCATCTCCGGCACGGCTCACTCTTGGATTGCGTCCTACCTGACCGGTCGCTCCTACCAAGTGGCGTGGCGAGAATCTGTCTCCGCACCACGTGCTCTCACCACTGGTGTCCCCCATGGCTCAGTTCTAGGCCCTCTCCTATTCTCGCTATACACCAAGTCACTTGGCTCTGTCATATCCTCACATGGCCTCTCCTATCATTGCTATGCAGACGACACACAACTAATCTTCTCCTTTCCCCCTTCTGATAACCAGGTGGCGAATCGCATCTCTGCATGTCTGGCAGACATATCAGTGTGGATGACGGATCACAACCTCAAGCTGAACCTCGGCAAGACGGAGCTGCTCTTCCTCCCGGGGAAGGACTGCCCGTTCCATGATCTCGCCATCACGGTTGACAACTCCGTTGTGTCCTCCTCCCAGAGTGCGAAGAGCCTTGGCGTGACCCTTGACAACACCCTGTCGTTCTCCGCTAACATCAAGGCAGTTACCCGATCCTGTAGGTTCATGCTCTACAACATTCGGAGAGTACGACCCTGCCTTACACAGGAAGCGGCACAGGTCCTAATCCAGGCACTTGTCATCTCCCGTCTGGATTACTGCAACTCGCTGTTGGCTGGGCTCCCTGCCTGTGCCATTAAACCTCTACAACTCATCCAGAATGTCGCAGCCCTTCTGGTGTTCAACCTTCCCAAGTTCTTTCACGTCACCCCGCTCCTCCGCACACTCCACTGGCTTCCAGTTGAAGCTCGCATCTGCTACAAGACCATGGTGCTTGCCTACGGAGCTGTGAGGGGAACGGCACCGCCGTACCTTCAGGCTCTGATCAGTCCCTACACCCAAACGAGGGCATTGCGTTCATCCACCTCTGGCCTGCTGGCCCCCCTACCTCTGCGGAAGCACAGTTCCCGCTCAGCCCAGTCAAAACTGTTCGCTGCTCTGGCACCCCAATGGTGGAACAAGCTCCCTCACGACGCCAGGACAGCGGAGTCACTCACCACCTTCCGGAGACACTTGAAACCCCAACTCTTTAAGGAATACCTGGGATAGGATAAAGTAATCCTTCTACCCCCCCTTACCCCACCCCAAAGAAAGAAAAAAAAAACATATTGTAAAGTGGTTATCCCACTGGCTATAAGGTGAATGCACCAATTTGTAAGTCGCTCTGAATAAGAGCGTCTGCTAAATGACGTAAATGTAAATGTAAATGTAAATGTTTCAAATTGAGGTTATTTATCTTGAGCTTAATTTATTCCCTCTTTTATAAACTTTATATTAACCTTCTCACTTTTATATCTCAAAATCTCTTCAGAGAAAAGCAGTTGCAAACTTTTCCACCATTTACATTTTTTGGTGAGTCTTTTCCATAGAGTAGGCTGCAGCTCCCTTCTATCTAAAACAGATTATTGTTCACATATTACAAAGACTGACTATGTGCAGTGGAATTATCTCTTTCCGCAGTCCTTCTACAGAGCTCAGATCAATCTGAATGACAGAATCACTCTCCTCTTCCCCATTTTCTCATATTTCCTCCTCTGTTCTCCTCTCCTCCATTCTCTTTTTCTCTTCTGTCCTCTGTTCTCCTCTCCTCCATTCTATTTTTCTCTTCTGTCCTCTGTTCTCCTCTCCTCCATACTCTTTTTCTATTCTGTCCTCTGTCTACTCTTAATTCCTATTTTTTTCTCTCATTTCTTCTCTTCTCCTCCCATCCTTTCTTCTCCCCATTCTCTTTTCTCTCATTTCTTCTCCTCATCCCCTCCCTTCTTCTCCTGTCTCCTCTCCTGACCTCTCCTCTCTTTTCCTTTCTTTTCCTCCTCTCCTCTTCTCCTCTTCTCACCTCTCTTCTCCTCTACTCCATTCTTCTCTCCTCTAATTTCCTCTCCTCCTATCCCTTCTCCTTCCTTCTCCTCTCCTGCCTTCTCTTCTCATCTCCTCTCCTTTCCTTTCCTTACCTCCCCTCTCCTTCTCTCCTCTCCACTCTTCTCCTCTCATCTCCTCTCCTATCCACCCTCTTCTCCTCTCTTCTCTCTTCTCCTCCCATCTCGTCTCCTTTCCTCTCCCATCCTCCCTTCTCCTATCTTCCCCCTCATCTCAGCTTTATAACTGCTGATAAATTGAATAGACCAGATTTAGAGTTTATTGAGAGAGTTCTCTTGTATGATTTCATCTGCCTTTGTGGCTGTACTGCACTTTCTTTCTATATCCCTCCTCTCCTTTCTTATGTATTTCTTTGTTTCTATCTTTCTTTTCTGTTTTCATTTTATCTTTATTTCTTTCTCCTTTCCTTCCTTCCTTCAAAGGTAACTAATCAGCTGATTCATAAAACATCCAAGGACAGTTCTTCTGTTCCGTGCAGTGTGTATGTGTCTTTAATAAGTTAACTACACTGGAGTCCAGGGCTTAATTAAGAGTTAGAGACAGATTTAGGCCTCAGTGCCACACCAGCCTCTTCTCTATAGACACATCCTCCACTCATCTCTAAGCTTCTCTTCTCTGTCGTCGCTGCTGAGGCCTGGAACACACCACAGTGCAACACCTCTGAGATAGCTATACTTAACACATCACTCACACACGTGCACACACACACACACCACACAGACACCAGAGTGAAACGCCTCCGAGCTACTAATGCTTAATGCATCTCCACACTCAATATTTTACCACACTGACTGACCCACTTGGAAATACTGAAGATGGCATTACTTCAAATAGCAATACTTCATACTTAGTAATAAATAGCAAGACCTCATAATTATTTTTTTTATTTTTTGGGGGGGGGTAGATCAGCTTTAATATTGCAGATAGATTGTAACTTCCATCAATGTAATTGTCTGCATCACTTCCAATCCCCCATTTGTTTTTTTTTCTCGCAAATATATATATATATATACATACATACAGTGGGGGAAAAAAAGTATTTAGTCAGCCACCAATTGTGCATGTTCTCCCACTTAAAAAGATGAGAGCGGCCTGTAATTTTCATCATAGGTTCACGTCAACTATGACAGACAAATTGAGAAAAAAAATTCCAGAAAATCACATTGTAGGATTTTTTATGAATTTATTTGCAAATTATGGTGGAAAATAAGTATTTGGTCAATAACAAAAGTTTCTCAATACTTTGTTATATACCCTTTGTTGGCAATGACACAGGTCAAACGTTTTCTGTAAGTCTTCACAAGGTTTTCACACACTGTTGCTGGTATTTTGGCCCATTCCTCCATGCAGATCTCCTCTAGAGCAGTGATGTTTTGGGGCTGTTGCTGGGCAACACGGACTTTCAACTCCCTCCAAAGATTTTCTATGGGGTTGAGATCTGGAGACTGGCTAGGCCACTCCAGGACCTTGAAATGCTTCTTACGAAGCCACTCCTTCGTTGCCCGGGCGGTGTGTTTGGGATCATTGTCATGCTGAAAGACCCAGCCACGTTTCATCTTCAATGCCCTTGCTGATGGAAGGAGGTTTTCACTCAAAATCTCACGATACATGGCCCATTCATTCTTTCCTTTACACGGATCAGTCATCCTGGTCCCTTTGCAGAAAAACAGCCCCAAAGCATGATGTTTCCACCCCCATGCTTCACAGTAGGTATGGTGTTCTTTGGATGCAACTCAGCATTATTTGTCCTCCAAACACGACGAGTTGAGTTTTTACCAAAAAGTTATATTTTGGTTTCATCTGACCATATGACATTCTCCCAATCCTCTTCTGGATCATCCAAATGCACTCTAGCAAACTTCAGACGGGCCTGGACATGTACTGGCTTAAGCAGGGGGACACGTCTGGCACTGCAGGATTTGAGTCCCTGGCGGCGTAGTGTGTTACTGATGGTAGGCTTTGTTTCTTTGGTCCCACGGGGTGAGATCTTGCGTGGAGCCCCAGATCGAAGGAGATTATCAGTGGTTTTGTATTTCTTCCATTTCCTAATAATTGCTCCCACAGTTGATTTCTTCAAACCAAGCTGCTTACCTATTGCAGATTCAGTCTTCCCAGCCTGGTGCAGGTCTACAATTTTGTTTCTGGTGTCCTTTGACAGCTCTTTGGTCTTGGCCATAGTGGAGTTTGGAGTGTGACTGTTAGAGGTTGTGGACAGGTGTCTTTGATACTGATAACAAGTTCAAACAGGTGCCATTAATACAGGTAACGAGTGGAGGACAGAGGAGCCTATTAAAGAAGAAGTTACAGGTCTGTGAGAGCCAGAAATCTTGCTTGTTTGTAGGTGACCAAATACTTATTTTCCACCATAATTTGCAAATAAATTCATTAAAAATCCTACAATGTGATTTTCTGGAGAAAAAAAATCTCAATTTGTCTGTCATAGTTGACGTGTACCTATGATGAAAATTACAGGCCTCTCTCATCTTTTTAAGTGGGAGAACTTGCACAATTGGTGGCTGACTAAATACTTTTTTCCCCCACTGTACATATACACATACATACATATAAATACATATACATACATACATATACATATCCTTTTTTTAAATGTATTTTCCTTTATTACTTTCTAACCCCACCACCCCTCCCCTAATTGGGGTAAACTAGTGAACAACAATGCTACTACTTCCAGCTCATACAATGTGTGGTGTCTAAGCAATTTATGACTTTGCTAATGGTTGCAAATGGTCTTAGAGGATGTTGACCCAGCTTAAGGGAGCATCTGGAGAGCATTCTATAGGGGCACCCTAAAACAGAGGAAGTCTGCTAGGTGGAGTCCTGGGATTGGTCTGTAGGGGAAAACACCCATATCAGGTTACATAGGATATATATACTATGGTTTGGGACAAAGGAGGGGAGAATAACATATTAGAGATTGGACCGGTTATTCTCCAGATGTCTGCAGATGTCTGTAAATTGACGCTGAAATCCTTTGATATAATAAACCTTTATATTCAAAGTACCGTGTCAGCGGATTCCTTGTTGTCACAGCATATCAGCATCGTTTTCTCGACACTACAAGTGCCTTGCAAAAGTATTCTTCCCCCTTGGCATTTTTGTTGCATTACAACCTGTAATTTAAATGGATTTTTATTTGGATTTCATGTAATGGACATACACAAAATAGTCCAAATTGGTGAAGGGAAATTTAAAAAATAACTTGTTTCATAAATTCTAAAAAATAAATAACGGAAAAGTGGTGCGTGCATATGTATTCACCCGATTTGCTATGAAGTCCCAAAATAAGATATGGTGCAACCAATTACCTTCAGAAGTCACATAATTAGTTAAATAAAGTCCACCTGTGTGCAATCTAAGTGTCACATGATCTGTCACATGATCTCAGTATATGTACACCTGTTCTGAAAGGCCCCAGAGTCTGCAACACCAACAAGCAAGGGGCACCACCAAGCAAGTTGTACCATGAAGACCAAGGAGCTCTCCAAACAGGTCAGGGACAAAGTTGTGAAGAAGTATAGATCAGGGTTGGGTTATAAACAAATATCCAAAACTTTGAACATCCCACGGAGCACCATTAAATCCATTATTAAAAAATGGAAAAAACGGCACCTCTACAAACCTGCCAAGAGAGGGCCGCCCACCAAAACTCAGGGACCAGGCAAGGAGGGCATTAATCAGAGAGGCAACAAAGAGACCAAAGATAACCCTGAAACAGCTGCAAAGCTCCACAGCGGAGATTGGAGTATCTGTCCATAGGACCACTTTAAGCCGTACACTCCACAGAGCTGGGCTTTACGGAAAAGTGGCCAGAAAAAAAAATAAGCAAACACGTTTGGTGTTCGCCAAAAGGCATGTGGGAGACTCCCCAAACATATAGAAGAAGGTACTCTGGTCAGATGAGACTAAAATTGAGCTTTTTGCCATCAAGGAAAATGCTATGTCTGGCGCAAACCCAACACCTCTCGTCACCCCGAGAACACCATCCCCACAGTGAAGCATGGTGGTGGCAGCATCATGCTGTGGGGATGTTTTTCATCTGCAGGGACTGGGAAACTGGTCAGAATTGAAGGAATGATGGATGGTGCTAAATACAGGGAAATTCTTGAGGGAAACCTGTTTCAGTCTTCCAGAGATTTGAGACTGGGGCGGAGGTTCACCTTCCAGCAGGACAATGACCCTAAGCATACTGCTAAAGCAACACTTGAGTGGTTTAAGGGGAAACATTTAAATGTCTTGGAATGGCCCAGTCCAAGCCCAGACCTCAATCGAATTGAGAATCTGTGGTATGACTTAAAGATTGCTGTACACCAGCGGAACCCATCCAACTTGAAGGAGCTGGAGCAGTTTTGCCTTGAAGAATGGGCAAAAATCCCAGTGGCTAGATGTGCCAAGCTTATAGAGACATACCCCAAGAGACTTGCAGCTGTAATTGCTGCAAAAGGTGGCTCTACAAAGTATTGACTTTGGCCAAGTGGGGTGAATGCATACTATATACATTTTATGTCAATTTTACAATAATTATATTTTGTTTGTTTTTACTCCTGAACTTCCTCTACCCTCAACCTCTCCGATCATTTTTACGATGTCCATCCGGTTTGCCTCTACATGCCATATCCCCCAAACTGTGCTCTTTCACAAAAGTTCTCAACCTATATACTTATTATGGACAGAATGTTTTACATTAGTTATTTTGCTGTTGTTAGTTGTCATCAGTCCCAACCTTCAGCTCCATTCAACCCCTCCCATCTATCTCTTAACACAATCCATACTGGATTTCTACTTGCCAAATATTTCTCAACTGTACTGTGATGTTTCACAAAAGTTCTGAACCCTTCTATTCTCATTGTTTCTACAGATTGTAAATTGAAATAAACATTTTTGCTAAAAGTATTATTATATTATTGATCGATTGACTATGACTTTTCAGATCACCCAGTAGTGCTATCTGCAGGGTTAACTCCAGGTAAATATTGCAATCCTTCAGCCATTCCTGGACCTGTGACCAAAAACAAGCTACAAATGTACAGTACCAAAACAAATGATCTAATGATTCTGTCTCTTCGCAGCAAAATCTGCAGAGCTGGGAAGATTGTATCCCCCATATAAATAACATTCTATTGGTTGCAATACTTTTGTATAATAATTTAAATGGAAAAATTCAAAATATTGAACCAGGCATCGTTTTGTATATCAGTTCATAAACCATTTGCCATGGAATGGGTACGTCAAAAATCTCTTCCCAACTATTTGGCAATCTATATGGGACGGCTGTCAAACCTTTGGTCCTTAAATGAAACTGGTATACTTTTTTATTTATCACAATTTTCTTTAACCAATTATGGTCTTTAATGCAGGGCTTCTTCCATTTTTGCGGTAATGCTGCAATTATTTGGTTGTTATTTTTGCAGAACAGACATTTCCATATGTTTTTGTTAGCTGCATGTGCGACATAACTCCACCAGTTCTACCTATGATATCATTAACGAAGATTATAACTTTCTTAAACATAAAAAAAAAAAATGTTTATTTGAGTTTAACCACAATATTTGTGGCATTATTTGTTCTGTTGTTTCGGGAGGATAATGTTGAAATTACAACCAACATTCTATGGCTTGTTTTAGAAATAGTGATATTTGGGTGATGATTTCCTTTTCAAATAACTGAAAGTGAGAGGTTGTAATCTGAATAAAGGGAAAAAGGCCATTCTTGAACATGGGGTAAGACAATCTTACTAATTTGCTAGAGAACCAGTTCGGATTTAAGTATAACTTTTGTATGACTGAAGCATTTAGTGATAGGTCTAATGCTTTAATATTTAATATTTTCTGTCCTCCGAATTCATATTCATTATATAAATAGGCACGTTTAATTTGTCCAAATAAAATTGAATAATTATTTCTCATATCATTTAAAAAACTGTTCGCTAGGCGTTGGCAAGACCATAAGCAAATAGGTAAACTGGGATAATACTAAAGCGTTAATCAGGGTGATTTTTCCACAAATAGACAGGTATTTACCATGTTAGCCATATCTTATCTATTTTTGCTAACTTTCTATTAATATTTATTGGAGTGAGATCATGTATTTATTTTGGGATATGTAGTCCGAGTAAATCCACATCACCATCAGACCATTTTATTGGTAAACTACACGGTAATGTAAATTTTTTATTTTTTAGTGATCCAATACGTAATATAGTACATGTATCATAATTTGGTTGTAATCCAGAGAGGTTAGAACATGTATCTAGATCCTCTATTAGGCTGTGGAGGGATTCAAGTTGTGGATTTAAAAGAAAACATGAATCATCAGCGTACAATGACACCTTTGTTTTTAAGCCCTGGATTTCTAATCCCTTGATATTATTGTTGGATCTGATTTTAATAGCTAACATTTCGATGGCCATAATAAATAGATATGCCGATAGAGGACAACCTTGTTTTACTCCTCTTGACAGTTGAAAACTTTCTGAGAAATAGCCATTATTGACTATTTTACACCTAGGGTTACTATACATGATTTTAACCCATTTATAAGAGATTCTCCAAAATTGAAATGCTCCAGGCATTTATATATAAACACCAGTCGTACTTTATCGTATTAGCATTTTGCTACAGCTGGCCATGCTTTCCATCTGGCTACCACTAACCCGGCCACCAACTCTGCACCCTCTGCTGCAACTTGCCCATGCCCCCCCCGCTTCTCCTTCACACAAATTCAGACAGCTGATGTTTTGAAAGCGCTGCAAAATCTGGACCCCTACAAATCAGCTGGGCTAGACAATCTGGACCCTTTCTTTCTAAAACTAGCCGCCGAAATTGTCGCTACCCCTATTACTAGTCTGTTCAACCTCTCTTTCATAACGTCTGAGATCCCCAGAGATTGGAAAGCTGCCGCGGTCATCCCCCTCTTCAAAGGGGGTGACACTCTAGATCCAAATTGCTACAGACCTATATCCATCCTGCCCTGCCTTTCGAAAGTATTCGAAAGCCAAGTTAACAAACAGATAATTGACCATTTCGAATACCACCGTACCTTCTCCGCTATGCAATCCGGTTTCCGAGCTGGTCACGGGTGCACTTCAGCCACGCTCAAGGTCCTAAACGATATTATAACCGCGATTGATAATAGACAGTACTGTGCAGCCGTCTTCATCGACCTGGCCAAGGCTTTCGACTCTGTCAACCACCGCATTCTTATTGGCAGACTAAATAGCCTTGGTTTCTCAAATGACTGCCTCGCCTGGTTCACCAACTACTTCTCAGATAGAGTTCAGTGTGTCAAATCGGAGGGCCTGTTGTCTGGACCTATGGCAGTCTCTATGGGGGTGCCACAGGGTTCAATTCTTGGGCCGACACTTTTCTCTGTGTATATCAATGATGTCGCTCTTGCTGCTGGTGACTCTCAGATCCACCTCTACGCAGACGACACCATTTTGTATACATCTGGCCCTTCATTGGACACTGTGTTAACAAACCTCCAAACGAGCTTCAATGCCATACAACAATCCTTCAGTAGCCTCCAACTGCTCTTAAACACTAGTAAAACTAAATGCATGCTTTTCAATCGAACGCTGCTGGCACCCGCCCACCCGACTAGAATCACCACTCTCGACGGGTCTGACCTAGAGTATGTGGACAACTACAAATACCTAGGTGTCTGGTTAGACTGTAAACTCAACTTCCAGACTCACATAAAGAATCTCCAATCCAAAGTTAAATCTAGAATCGGCTTCCTATTTCGCAACAAAGCCTCCTTCACTCATGCTGCCAAACATGCCCTCGTAAAACTGACTATCCTACCGATCCTTGACTTCGGCGATGTCATTTACAAAATAGCCTCCAACACTCTACTCAGCAAATTGGATGTAGTCTATCACAGTGCCATCCGTTTTGTCTCCAAAGCCCCATACACTACCCACCACTGTGACCTGTACGCTCTTGTTGGCTGGTCCTCACTACATGTTCGTCGTCAAACCCACTGGCTCCAGGCCATCTATAAATCACTGCTAGGCAAATCCCCGCCTTATCTTAGCTCATTGGTCACCATAGCAGCACCCACCCGTAGTCTGCGCTCCAGCAGGTATATCTCACTGGTCATTCCCAAAGCCAACACCTCCTTTGGCCGCCATTCCTTCCAGTTCTCTGCTGCCAATGACTGGAACGAATTGCAAAAATCTCTGAAGCTGGAGACTCTTATCTCCCTCAATAACTTTAAGCATCAGTTGTCAGAGCACCTTACCGATCACTGCACCTGTACACAGCCCATCTGAAATTAGCCCACCCAACTACCTCATCCCTATATTGTTATTTATTTTGCTCATTTGCACCCCAGTATCTCTATTTGCACATAATCTCTTGCACATCTAGCATTCCAGTGTTAATACTATTGTAATTATTCTGCACTATAGCCTATTTATTGCCTTACCTCCATAACTTGCTACATTTGCACACACTGTATATATATTTTCTGTTGTATTTCTGACTTTATGTTTTTTACCCCATATGTAACTCTGTGTTGTTGTTTTATTGCACTACTATGCTTTATCTTGGCCAGGTCGCAGTTGTAAATGAGAACCTGTTCTCAACTGGCTTACCTGGTTAAATAAAGGTGAAATAAAAAAAAATAAAAAAAAATAAAAAGCCTTTTCAAAGTCAGCTATGAATAGCAGGCCTGGTTTCCCAGATTTTTCATAGTGTTCTATTGTTTCCAGTTCTTGCCTTATATTATCTCCAATGTATTGCCCAAGTAAAAAACCTGTCTGATTAGAATTAATAATGTCCGACAATAACTTTTTAATTCTATGCGCTATACATTTTGCTTTGCCCCCATGCACAAAGCAAGCTCCATACAGA
>NW_028159691.1:12500-55000 GCF_964263955.1 Coregonus lavaretus | reverse complement strand
CGATGTCTTCAACCAGGATCTCAGCGTTCACTGCCTTATTGCCTGCGTCCATAATGGGTCCGCGGTCAAACGACCACCCCTCATCACTGTCAAACGCTCCCTAAAACACTTTAGCGAGAAGGCCTTCCTAATTGACCTGGCCCAGGTATCCTGGATGGATATCGATCTCATTCCGTCAGTAGAGGATGCCTGGTTGTTCTTTAAAAGTGCTTTTCTCTCAATCTTAAATAAGCATGCCCCATTAAAACATTTCTGAACTAAGAACAGATATAGCCCCTGGTTCTCCTCAGACTTGACTGCCCTTGACCAGCACAAAAACATCCTGTGGCGTACTGCATTAGCATCGAATTGCCCCCGCGATATGCAACTCTACAGGGAAGTTAGGAACCAATATACACAAGCAGTTAGGAAAGCAAAAGGCTAGCTTTTTCAACAGAAATGTGCATCCTGTAGCACTAACTCCTAAAAAGTTTTGGGACACTGTAAAATCCATGGAGAATAAGAGCACCTCCTCCCAACTGCCCACTGCACTGAGGCTAGGAAACACTATCACCACCGATAAATCTACAATAATCGAGAATTTCAACAAGCATTTTGCTACGGCTGACCATCCTTTCCACCTGGCTACCACTACACCGGCCACCAGCTCTGCACCCTCCGCTGCAACTTGCCCATGCACCCCCCGCTTCTCCTTCACACAAATTCAGACAGCTGATGTTCTGAAAGAGCTGCAAAATCTGGAACCCTACAAATCATCTGGGCTAGACAATCTGGACCCTTTCTTTCTAAAATTAGCCGCCGAAATTGTCGCAACCCCTATTACTAGCCTGTTCAACCTCTCTTTCGTAACGTCTGAGATCCCCAGAGATTGGAAAGCTGCCGCGGTCATCCCCCTCTTCAAAGGGGGTGACACTCTAGATCCAAACTGTTACAGACCTATATCCATCCTGTGCTGCCTTTCGAAAGTTTTTGAAAGCCAAGTTAACAAACAGATCACTGACCATTTCAAATCACACCGTACCTTCTCCGCTATGCAATCCGGTTTCCGAGCTGGTCATGGGTGCACCTCAGCCACGCTCAAGGTCCTAAACTATATTATAACCGCGATCGATAATAGACAGTACTGTGCAGCCGTCTTTATCAACCTGGCCAAGGCTTTCGACTCTGTCAACCACCGCATTCTTATTGGCAGACTAAATAGCCTTGGTTTCTCAAATGACTGCCTCGCCTGGTTCAGCAACTACTTCTCAGATAGAGTTCAATGTGTCAAATAGGAGGGCCTGTGGTCTGGACCTATGGCAGTCTCTATGGGGGTGCCACAGGGTTCAATTCTTGGGCCGACTCATTTCTCCGTGTATATCAATGATGTCGCTCTTGCTGCTGGTGACTCTCAGATCCACCTCTACGCAGACACCATTTTGTATACATCTGGCCCTTCATTGGACACTGTGTTAACAAACCTCCAAACGAGCTTCAATGCCATACAACACTCCTTCAGTAGCCTCCAACTGCTCATAAACACTAGTAAAACTAAATGCATGCTCTTCAATCGAACGCTGCTGGCACCCGCCCACCCAACTAGAATCACTACTCTCGACAGGTCTGACCTAGAGTACAGTGAGGGGAAAAAATATTTGATCACCTGCTGATTTTGCACGTTTGCCCACTGACAAAGAAATGATCAGTCTATAATTTTAATGGTAGGTTTATTTGAACAGTGAGAGACAGAATTACAACAAAAAAATCCAGAAAAACGCATGTCAAAAATGTTATAAATTGATTTGCATTTTAATGAGGGAAATAAGTATTTGACCCCCACTCAATCAGAAAGATTTCTGGCTCCCAGGTGTCTTTTATACAGGTAACGAGCTGAGATTAGGAGCACACTCTTAAAGGGAGTGCTCCTAATCTCAGCTTGTTACCTGTATAAAAGACACCTGTCCACAGAAGCAATCAATCAATCAGATTCAAAACTCTCCACCATGGCCAAGACCAAAGAGCTCTCCAAGGATGTCAGGGACAAGATTGTAGACCTACACAAGGCTGGAATGGGCTACAAGACCATCGCCAAGCAGCTTGGTGAGAAGGTGACAACAGTTGGTGCGATTATTCGCAAATGGAAGAAACACAAAATAACTGTCAATCTCCCTCGGCCTGGGGCTCCATGCAAGATCTCACCTCCTGGAGTTGCAATGATCATGAGAACAGTGAGGAATCAGCCCAGAACTACACGGGAGGATCTTGTCAATGATCTCAAGGCAGCTGGGACCATAGCCACCAAGAAAACAACTGGTAACACACTACGCCGTGAAGGACTGAAATCCTGCAGTGCCCGCAAGGTGCCCCTGCTCAAGAAAGCACAAATACAGTGGGGAGAACAAGTATTTGATACACTGCCGATTTTGCAGGTTTTCCTACTTACAAATCATGTAGAGGTCTGTAAAAAATCCAGAAAATCACATTGTATGATTTTTAAGTAATTAATTTGCATTTTATTGCATGACATAAGTATTTGATCACCTACAAAACAGTAAGAATTCCTGCTCTCACAGACCTGTTAGTTTTTCTTTAAGAAGCCCTCCTGTTCTCCACTCATTACCTGTATTAACTGCACCTGTTTCAACTCGTTACCTGTATAAAAGACACCTGTCCACACACTCAATCAAACAGACTCCAACCTCTACACAATGGCCAAGACCAGAGAGCTGTGTAAGGACATCAGGGATAAAATTGTAGACCTGCACAAGGCTGGGATGGGCTACAGGACAATAGGCAAGCAGCTTGGTGAGAAGGCAACAACTGTTGGCGCAATTATTAGAAAATGGAAGAAGTTCAAGATGACGGTCAATCACCCTTGGTCTGGGGCTCCATGCAAGATCTCACCTCGTGGGGCATTAATGATCATGAAGAAGGTAAGGGATCAGCCCAGAACTACATGACAGGACCTGGTCAATGACCTGAAGAGAGCTGGGACCACAGTCTCAAAGAAAACCATTAGTAACACACTAAGCCGTCATGGATTAAAATCCTGCAGCGCACGCAAGGTCCCCCTGCTCAAGCCAGCGCATGTCCAGGCCCGTCTGAAGTTTGCCAATGACCATCTGGATGATCCAGAGGAGGAATGGGAGAAGGTCATGTGGTCTGATGAGACAAAAATAGAGTTTTTTGGTATAAACTCCACTCGCCGTGTTTGGAGGAAGAAGAAGGATGAGTACAACCCCAAGAACACCATCCCAACCGTGAAGCATGGAGGTGGAAACATCATTCTTTGGGGATGCTTTTCTGCAAAGGGGACAGGACGACTGCACCGTACTGAGGGGAGGATGGATGGGGCCATGTATCGCGAGATCTTGGCCAACAACCTCCTTCCCTCAGTAAGAGCATTGAAGATGGGTCGTGGCTGGGTCTTCCAGCATGACAACGACCCGAAACACACAGCCAGGGCAACTACGGAGTGGCTCCGTAAGAAGCATCTCAAGGTCCTGGAGTGGCCTAGCCAGTCTCCAGACCTGAACCCAATAGAAAATCTTTGGAGGGAGCTGAAAGTCCGTATTGCCCAGCGACAGCCCCGAAACCTGAAGGATCTGGAGAACGTCTGTATGGAGGAGTGGGCCAAAATCCCTGCTGCAGTGTGTGCAAACCTGGTCAAGACCTACAGGAAACGAATGATCTCTGTAATTGCAAACAAAGGTTTCTGTACCAAATATTAAGTTCTGCTTTTCCGATGTATCAAATACTTATGTCATGCAATAAAATGCAAATTATTTACTTAAAAATCATACAATGTGATTTTCTGGATTTTTGTTTTAGATTCCATCTCTCACAGTTGAAGTGTACCTATGATAAAAATTACAGACCTCTACATGCTTTGTAAGTAGGAAAACCTGCAAAATCGGCAGTGTATCAAATACTTGTTCTCCCCACTGTACATGCCCGTCTGAAGTTTGTCAATGAACATCTGTATGATTCAGAGGAGAACTGGGTGAAAGTGTTGTGGTCAGATGAGACCAAAATCGAGCTCTTTGGCATCAACTCAACTCGCCGTGTTTGGAGGAGAAGGAATGCTGCCTATGACCCCAAGAACACCATCCCCACCGTCAAACATGGAGGTGGAAACATTATGCTTTGGGGATGTTTTTCTGCTAAGGGGATCTTCACCGCATCAAAGTGACGATGGACGGGGCCATGTACCGTCAAATCTTGGGTGAGAACCTCCTTCCCTCAGCCAGGGCATTGAAAATGGGTCGTGGATGGGTATTCCAGCATGACAATGACCCAAAACACACGGCCAAGGCAACAAAGGAGCGGCTCAAGAAGAAACATTTAGGTCCTGGAGTGGCCTAGCCAGTCTCCAGACCTTAATCCCATTGAAAATATGTGGAGGGAGCTGAAGGTTCGAGTTGCCAAACATCAGCCTCGAAACCTTAATGACTTGGAGAAGATCTGCAAAGAGGAGTGGGACATAATCCCTCCTGAGATGTGTGCAAACCTGATGGCCAACTACAAGAAACGTCTGACCTCTGTGATTGCCAACAAGGGTTTTGCCACCAAGTACTAAGTCATGTTTTGCAGAGCGGTCAAATACTTATTTCCCTCATTAAAATGCAAATCAATTCATAAAATTTTTGACATGCGTTTTTCTGGATTTTTGTGTTGTTATTCTGTCTCTCACTGTTCAAATAAACCTACCATTAAAATTATAGACTGATCATTTCTTTGTCAGTGGGCAAACGTACAAAATCAGCAGGGGATCAAATACTTTTTTCCCTCACTGTATGTGGACAACTACAAATACCTAGGTGTCTGGTTAGACTGTAAACTCTCCTTCCAGACTCACATTAAGCATCTCCAATCCAAAGTGAAATCTAGAATCGGCTACCTATTTCGCAACAAAGCCTCCTTCACTCATGCTGCCAAACATGCCCTCGTAAAACTGACTATCCTACCCATCCTTGACTTCGGCGATGTCATTTACAAAATAGCCTCCAACACTCTACTCAGCAAATTGGATGTAGTCTATCACAGTGCCATCCGTTTTGTCACTAAAACCCCATATACTACCCACCACTGTGAGCTGTACGCTCTTGTTGGCTGGTCCTCACTACATATTCGTCACCAAACCTACTGGCTCCAGGCCATCTATAAATCACTGCTAGGCAAATCCCCGTCTTATCTTAGCTCATTGGTCAACATAGCAACACCCACCCGTAGTATGCGCTCCAGCAGGTACAGTGGGGAAAAAAAGTATTTAGTCAGCCACCAATTGTGCAAGTTCTCCCACTTAAAAAGATGAGAGAGGCCTGTAATTTTCATCATAGGTACAAGTCAACTATGACAGACAAATTGAGAAAAAAAATCCAGAAAATCACATTGTAGGATTTTTTATGAATTTATTTGCAAATTATGGTGGAAAATAAGTATTTGGTCACCTACAAACAAGCAAGATATCTGGCTCTCACAGACCTGTAACTTCTTCTTTAAGAGGCTCCTCTGTCCTCCACTCGTTACCTGTATTAATGGCACCTGTTTGAACTTGTTATCAGTATAAAAGACACCTGTCCACAACCTCAAACAGTCACACTCCAAACTCCACTATGGCCAAGACCAAAGAGCTGTCAAAGGACACCAGAAACAAAATTGTAGACCTGCACCAGGCTGGGAAGACTGAATCTGCAATAGGTAAGCAGCTTGGTTTGAAGAAATCAACTGTGGGAGCAATTATTAGGAAATGGAAGACATACAAGACCACTGATAATCTCCCTCGATCTGGGGCTCCATGCAAGATCTCACCCCGTGGGGTCAAAATGATCACAAGAACGGTGAGCAAAAATCCCAGAACCACACGGGGGGACCTAGTGAATGACCTGCAGAGAGCTGGGACCAAAGTAACAAAGCCTACCATCAGTAACACACTACGCCGCCAGGGACTCAAATCCTGCAGTGCCAGACGTGTCCCCGTGTTTAAGCCAGTACATGTCCAGGCCCGTCTGAAGTTTGCTAGAGTGCATTTGGATGATCCAGAAGAGGATTGGGAGAATGTCATATGGTCAGATGAAACCAAAATATAACTTTTTGGTAAAAACTCAACTCGTCGTGTTTGGAGGACAAAGAATGCTGAGTTGCATCCAAAGAGCACCATACCTACTGTGAAGCATGGGGGTGGAAACATCATGCTTTGGGGCTGTTTTTCTGCAAAGGGACCAGGACGACTGATCCGTGTAAAGGAAAGAATAATGGGGCCATGTATCGTGAGATTTTGAGTGAAAACCTCCGTCCATCAGCAAGGGCATTGAAGATGAAACGTGGCTGAGTCTTTCAGCATGACAATGATCCCAAACACACCGCCCGGGCAATGAAGGAGTGGCTTCGTAAGAAGTGGCCTAGCCAGTCTCCAGATCTCAACCCCATAGAACATCTTTGGAGGGAGTTGAAAGTCTGTGTTGCCCAGCGACAGCCCCAAAACATCACTGCTCTAGAGGAGATCTGCATGGAGGAATGGGCCAAAATACCAGCAACAGTGTGTGAAAACCTTGTGAAGACTTACAGAAAACGTTTGACCTGTGTCATTGCCAACAAAGGGTATATAACAAAGTATTGAGAAACTTTTGTTATTGACCAAATACTTATTTTCCACCATAATTTGCAAATAGATTCATAAAAAATCCTACAGTGTTATTTTCTGGATTTTTTTTCCTCATTTTGTCTGTCAGAGTTGACGTGTACCTATGATGAAAATTACAGGCCTCTCTCATCTTTTTAAGTGGGAGAACTTGCACAATTGGTGGCTGACTAAATACTTTTTTTCCCCACTGTATATCTCACTGGTCATCCCCAAAGCCAACACCTCCTTTGGCCGCCATTACTTCCAGTTCTCTGCTGCCAATGACTGGAACAAACTGCAAAAATCTCTGAAGCTGGGGACTCTTATCTCCCTCACTAACTTTAAGCATCAGTTGTCAGAGCACCTTACCGATCACTGCACCTGTACACAGCCCATCTGAAATTAGCCCACCCAACTACCTCATCCCCATATTGTTATTTATTTTGCTCATTGGCACCCCAGTATCTCTATTTGCACATCATCTCTTGCACATCTATCATTCCAGTGTTAATACTAATTGTAATTATTTTGCACTATGGCCTATTCATTGCCTTACCTCCATAACTTGCTACATTTGCACACACTGTATATATATTTTCTGTTGTATTTTTGACTTTATGTTTTGATTTACCCCATATGTAACTCTGTGTTGTTGTTTTTATCGCACTGCTTTGCTTTATCTTGGCCAGGTCGCAGTTGTAAATGAGAACTTGTTCTCAACTGGCTTACCTGGTTAAATAAAGGTGAAATAAAATAAAAATAAAAATGAGAGAGAGCTAGAAAGAGAGGAAAGAGTGAGAGATGATTGTGTGTGTGTGTGTCAGTGCTCCTCTGTCTCTCTACTATGACAGCTAAACCTGATGTAGAGTGTCACACCCGGCAGGGGACAAGTCAGGACTGACACAACACACACACACACACACACACACACACACACACACAGGCTAGAGAGTAGGCATTTCACTGTTGCTTCCATAGATATATTAAGAGGGGTGTAAGAAATGTAATAAAACTGTATATTCAAAAAAGGACAACTTTGAGATACATTGCCCCGTATCCATCATCCATCAATGATGACATCACAGCCTGTAGCCAGATGGTATGACATTTAAATGCTTGCACCTCATTAAATACTTCCTGAAACCCTGGAGATTTCATTCGACTTAATTTCCCTCCTGTTGTGAGCTCTCTCTCTCTCTCTCTCTCTCTCTCTCTCTCTCTCTCTCTCTCTCTCTCTCTCTCTCCTCTCTCTCTCTCCTTTTCTCCCCCCCCCTCTCTCTCTCTCTCTCTCTCTCTCTCTCTCTCTCTTTCTCTCTCTCTCTCTCTCTCTCTCCTTTTCTCCCCCCCCCTCTCTCTCTCTCTCTCTCTCTCGTCCCCTATTGCAGTTAGAGCAGCTACGTCTGGTAAGACGAGGGGCGGGGGTGTGTGTCTATTTGTCAATAACAGCTTGTGCGTGATGTCTAATATTAAAGAAGTCTCAAGGTATTGCTCGCCTGAGGTAGAGTTCCTCATGATAAGCTGTAGACCACACTATCTACCAAGAGAGTTTTCATCTATATTATTCGTAGCCGTCTATTTACCACCACAAACCGATGCTGGCACTAAGACCGCACTCAACGAGCTGTATAAGGTCATATGCAAACAAGAAAATGCTCATCCAGAAGCGGCGCTCCTAGTGGCCAGGGACTAAATCCGTTTTAACTCATTTCTACGTTTTAACTCATTTCTACCAGCATGTCAAATGTGTAACCAGAGGGGAAAAAAACACTAGACCACTTTTACTCCACACACAGAGACGCATACAAAGCTCTCCGTCGCCCTCCATTTGGCAAATCTGACCATATATCTATCCTCTTGATTCCTGCTTACAAGCAAAAACTAAAGCAGGAAGTACCAGTGACTCGCTCAATACGGAAGTGGTCAGATGAAGCGGATGCTACGCTACAGGACTGTTTTGCTAGCACAGACTGGAATATATTCTGGGATTCATCCAATGGCATTGAGGAGTATACCACCTCAGTCACTGGCTTCATCAATAAGTGCATCAACGACGTCGTCCCCACAGTGACCGTATGTACATATCACAACCAGAAGCCATGGATTACAGGCAACATCCACACCGAGCTAAAAGCTACAGCTGCTGCTTTCAAGGAGTGGGACACTAATCCGGAAGCTTATAAAAAATCCCGCTATGCCCTCAGATGAACCATCAAACAGGCAAAGCGTCAATACAGGACTAAGATTGAATCCTACTACACCGGCTCTGATACTCGTCGGATGTGGCAGGGCTTGCAAACTATTACGGACTATAAAGGGAAACCCAGCGGCGAGCTGCCCAGTGACCAGACGAGCTAAATGCCTTTTATGCTCGCTTCGAGACAAGCAACACTGAAGCATGCATGAGAGTACCAGCTGTTCCGGACGACTGTGCGATCACGCTCTCCGTAGCCGATGTGAGCAAGACTTTTAAACAGGTCAACATTCACAAGGCAGCAGGGCCAGACGGATTACCAGGACGTGTACTCAGAGCATGCGTGGACCAACTTGCGAGTGTCTTCACTGACATTTTCAACCTCTCCCTGACGAGTCTGTAATACCTACATGTTTCCAGCAGACCGCCATAGTCCCTGTGCCCAAGAAAGTGAAGGTAACCTGCCTAAATGACTACCGCCCTATAACACTCACATCTGTAGCCATGAAGTGCTTTGAAAGGCTGGTCATGGCTCACATCAACACCATCATCCCGGAAACCCTAGACCCACTGCAATTCACATAACCGCCCCAACAGATCCACAGATGACGCAATCTCAATCGCACTCCACACTGCCCTTTCCCACCAGGACAAAAGGAACACATATGTGAGAATGCTGTTCATTGACTACAGCTCAGCGTTCAACACCATAGTTTACACAAAGCTCATCACTAAGCTAAGGACCCAGGGACTAAACACCTCCCTCTGCAACTGGATCCTGGACTTCCTGACGGGCCGCCCCCAGGTGGTAAGGGTATGCAACAACACAACTGCCACGCTGATCCTCAACACTGGGGCTCCTCAGGGGTGCGTGCTTATTCCCATCCTGTACTCCCTGTTCACCCACGACAGCGTGGCTAAGCACGACTCCAACACCATCATTAAGTTTGCTGATGACACAACAGTGGTAGGCCTAATCACCGACAATGATGAGACAGCCTAAAGGGAGGAGGTCAGAGACCTGTCAGTGTGGTGCCAGTGAGGAATATTTTTTAGTGGACTATGAGATAAAACTGAGTTAATCACGAACATATAGTTAGAATTCTCTGTTGCTAGGCAAGAACTTAATTGGGTCATTTCACTGTGTGTGTGTGTGAAGTGGGGATCTGACCTAGGGTCAAATTGCTCGCTCTTACCTAATCCATGGCTGTCTTACCTTATCAGAGACTGAAACCAGACTGTTGCCTAATGCATCTCTCCTCAGTGAACGTGTCATGTCCAACAATCAATCTTCAGGTCAAGCTCGGGAGAGCTGGGGTTGAACAGAGTTTAAACTAAACATGAGTGTTTTTGCAAGATGATGGGATTGATTGATGGTATTACTATTGATTCTGAACTGAATAAAAGTTTAATTTAGCCGCCATCATAGACAAAGGAAGTGGGCGGAGCGATAGAAAGCGGGAAACTGAAGAGGGAGGGATTTTGAGCTAGAAGGGATGAGAATGGGACTATATAGATGGGGAGCAGAGAGAGAGAAGGGGGGCTACTCTGCAGACCAGCCTGACTTTGTTGAATTGTAATAAAGTCAATCTTGATTTTACAAAAACTCTGAAAGAACTTTGATTTTTAATAAGTATAGTGATTATTTTCCACATCACCAGGACAACAACCTCTCCCTCAATGTGAGCAAGACAAAGGAGCTGATTGTGGACTACAGGAAAAGGATGGCTGAACAGGCCCCCATTAACATCGACGGGGCTGTAGTGGAGCGGGTCGAGAGTTTCAAGTTCCTTGGTGTCCACATCACCAACGAACTAGCATGGTCCAAACACACCAAGACAGTCGTGAAGAGGGCACGACAACACCTTTCCCCCCTAAGGAGACTGAAAAGATTTGGCATGTGTCCCCAGATCCTCAAAAAGTTATACAGCTGCACCATCGAGAGCATCCTGACCGGTTGCATCACCGCCTGGTATGGAAACTGCTCGGACTTCGACCGTAAGGTGCTACAGAGGGTAGTGCGTACGGCCCAGTACATCACTGGGGCCAAGCTTCCTGACAAACAGGACCTATATACTAGGCGGTGTCAGAAGAATGCCCAAAAAACTGTCAAAGACTCCAGTCACCCAAGTCATAGACTGTTCTCTCTGCTACCGCACGGCAAGCGGTACCGGAGCGCCAAGTCTAGGTCCCAAAGGCTCCCTAAAAGCTTCTACCCCCAAGGGGGACTGGGAGACAGGGGCGTGTGTGTTCTGGTGTTGGAGCTGTTCCTGTATGTATGGATGTGAGTCACTCTAAATGATACTTCCTCTGTGAGAGTGTGATGATGGCTAAACTGTGTGTGTGCATGAGAGAGGTATATCAATGCAGATCTAAATGGACAGGGTGACACATAAAACAGTTGCATGCCCAAGAGCCTTTACCATCATATCAATATAGGCCTGTCAGAGCTACCTCACACCAGGAAGATCATTCAAGATTGAAGTCGAAATTGAACATGTATCCATGTCCTGAGGAAGTCGGGAAAGGCCTTCAAAACCAGCCACTAGCGGCAACAGTGAGCACTATTACAATCAAATAGGCTTTCGTTTTGCTAAAACATTGTGCACTTGGATCAGAAGGTTGTGTGTTCAATTTTTTGTTTGAACCCTATCCCAAACTTTAATCCTTACCTTAACCATGCTGATTGAGTGCCTAAACTTTATGTTTTAACCCTATCCCAAACCTTAATCCTTACCTAAACCCTGCAGATTGAATGCCTAAACGTAACCCTTAACTTCTAAATTTGACGTTTGGAGCAATTTAGAAATGTTATGTTTGGAGAATGTGGCTGACTGTCTAATCCTGCAGTGACACTGTGAGAACTTGTTGCTCACACACACTCACAGCCTCCTTTAGTTAGGTTATCTCAGCAGCCAGGTCGCTCAAGATCCACTGCGAAATTAGACATCCGTCCAGGTAAGCAAGACGTCAAGAGATAACTTCATAATCGTCCACTAGGGGCAACGGTGAGCGCTATTACCATGAAGTAGGCTCAGCCAGGTCACCCTTGATACAAGTCAATATTCGACATCCAGTCATGTCTGAGGTCGTCGGGAGTTGACTTGGAAACCAGCCACTAGGGGGCAGCAGTGAGCAACTACTACCTTAAAGTAGGTTTCAGTTTTGCTAGGGTGTTGTGGATGGGTGTCTGCCTCTGGTTCCAAAGGTTGCATGTTCAAATCAAGCGATAGACAGTTGATTCTGAGATGTTTGTTTTAAGCCTATCCCAGACTTTAACCCTTACGTTCACATTTTAGTCATTTAGCAGAAGCTCTTATCCAGAGTGAATTACAGTTCGTGAGTGCATACATTTATTTTAATTTTTATACTAGTCCCCCGTGGGAAACGAACCCACAACCCTGGCGTTGCAAACACCATGCTCTACCAACTGAGCTACATGGGACTACGTGCTCAGAGTTAATGCCTAACCTTAAGATTTCTGAGATAAAGTTCAGAGTTAATGCCTACATTTAACCTTAAACACTTTGAAATTTGAGGTTTGAGAAATACGGCTGAACTTCTAATTCTGACGCGAGACTGTGAGAGCTAGTTGTGTCGGCTTGGGATTTGCTAGGTTATTATGGACGGGTAAAGCTGTGATTTCATGTCATAGAGGTATAATTCAACCTAACAGCCCAGATGTATAAAACATGCAACATGTAAAGAACTGCAGCACTATGGAGAGAGAGAGAAAGAGATGCGTGTGCATGAGTGCCTCTGTGTGTGTTCTCTCTAAATGGAACTGGACTGAATAACTGAACAGAAACAGGTGACTCATGAACAGATCCACCTCTTAAATACACATACACATACACACACACACACACACACACACACACACACACACACACACACACACACACACACACATACACACACACACACACAGACTGTTGTCTATATCAATTTCAGGTCACATTCCCCCTGTGCTTTTGCTCTCACGCTGAAATCATTCCCCCAGACTGGATTCTCAAGTGGGTTGCTACTAATTTTACTCACATGTTTACTTCCATAGCTGAGTCTGTGTATGTGTGTGTGTGTGTGTGTGTGTGTGTGTGTGTTATACTTTATTCATCCTCTGATTGTTAGCCAGTGGAGAATATATTGTTTGTTACAAATTTGGAGAATGCAAACATGCAACCACATGTCAGGAAGTTCCGTAAATTCTTAGAATTGAATTAGTTTAGAATTTAGTTTTTTTACATCTGAAATCCCCATTAGTATGGTTCCGTTTATTCCGTTTCTTGTCAGAATTTTTTCCATTGTCATTTTGTCTTTGAAGTAGTATGTTGAAAAATGAGTAATATTGAAACCATATAAAGAGGAACAAGTTTTAAAGTTTCACACTGTATAGAGCATATCTGTCAATATATTTTCTGACTAGTTGGAACCCTGTCAGTTCTTCCAATTCTTCAATTTTTCTTTCCAATTTTCTATTGATTGTCGAATGTGCTGCAACGTTTTCTTTTAAACAAATCAGAACCACATTTGAAAAGTATTTTGTTGACTGATTCAACACATTACACTTGTCACAATCGTTGACTGAAGACACGGACCAAGGCGCAGCGTGATAAGCTTACATACTTTTATTTAACGTACTTAACGACAAAACAACAAACAAACGATACGTGAAGTCCTGAGGTTATAACACAACAAACCTTTACGGATCAAGATCCCACCAAGACTAGTGCAAAACAGGCTGCCGAAGTATGGTCCCCAATCAGAGACAACGAGCTACAGCTGCCTCTGATTGGGAACCACCCTGGCCAACATAGATCAAACGATCTAGAACAAAAACATAGAAAAACTAAACATAGCAAATCCACACCCTGGCTCAACATTTAAGAGTCCCCAGAGCCAGGGCGTGACAGTACCCCCCCCCCGCCAAAGGCGTGGACTGCGACAGCGCCACACAAACACAAGAGGGTAGGGGCCGGGTGGGCATTCCGCCTCGGAGGCGGATCCGGCTCTGGGCGTGACCACCACTCTCTCTCCACCCCCCCGTTGCGCCCCTGATCTGGTCTGGCCCCACTGGCCGGAGCTGGACTGGACACCGGTGGAGCGGATTGCTCTGGCTCCGGAGTGGAGCAGCTGACCGGTGCCGGACCAGGCACCGGTGGAACAGGCACGGGCCGTGCCGGACTGGACACACGCACCACTGGCTTGGTGTGGGGAGCAGGAATGGGCCGGACCGGGCTGACGACGCGCACCACTGGCTTGGTGCGGGGAGCAGGAACAGGCCGGACCGGGCTGACGACGCGCACCACTGGCTTGGTGCGAGGGACAGGAACAGGCCGGACCGGGCTGGCGACGCGCACCACTGGCTTGGTGCGAGGGACAGGAACAGGCCGGACCGGGCTGGCGACGCGCACCACTGGCTTGGTGCGGGGAGCAGGAACAGGCCGGGCTGGACTGGGAACACGCACCATTGGCTTGGTGCGGGGAGCCGGAACGGGCCGGGCGGGACTGTGGAGGCGGACTGGAGGTCTGGAGCGGAGAGCTGACACAACCCGTCCTGGCTGAATGCCTATTTCCACACAATATGTGTGAGGCATCAGCACAGGACGTACAGGGCTGTGCACTCGTACTGGCGCTACAGCACGTGGCACTGGCGCAGGATATACGGGACCGAGGAGGGGTACTGGAGGCCACGAGCGTTGAGCCGGCACACCCCGTCCTGGCTGCATGCCCACCTTAGCACGACACGTGCGTGGTGCTAGCACAGGACGTACAGGACTGTGCCGGAACACTCGCGGCACAGTACGTGGCTCCGCCAACCACCCTTTTAGCCCCCCCCAAAAAAAAAAATATTGGGGCTGTCTCTCGGGCTTCCTCCCCGGCCGGTACCCTCTGCGTTGCCGCTGCTCCTCTCTGTAGCGCGCCTCCACAGTCTCCTCTCCTGCCTGGGCATTCACCTTTGCCCATGGCCCTTTCCCCGCGAATATCTCCTCCCAAGACCACCATTTGCCCACCTGCGACATCGCCATCTCCTCCTCCTGGGCACGCTGCTTGGTCCTCTAATGGTGGGATCTTCTGTCACAATCGTTGACTGAAGACACGGACCAAGGCGCAGCGTGAAAAGCGTACATACTTTTATTTAACGTACTTAACGACAAAACAACAAACAAACGATACGTGAAGTCCTGAGGTTATAACACAACAAACCTTTACGGATCAAGATCCCACCAAGACTAGTGCAAAACAGGCTGCCCAATCAGAGACAACGAGCTACAGCTGCCTCTGATTGGGAACCACTCTGGCCAACATAGAAAAACTAAACATAGCAAATCCACACCCTGGCTCAACATTTAAGAGTCCCCAGAGCCAGGGCATGACAACACTACAATCTATCAATCTGTACTTCAAGTTTAGTTTTAATCATTGTACGTTCTGTTCTTCGACGGCCTGCCATGTTATTGCATGCAGTCAACACTTAATCTGTCAATCATTTTAAACACAATTCATTCATGCATTCAACATGAAACACAATGAAGATTGATTGAATGAAATTGTCAGTAATTATTGTTATTGTGGACAGTGGCTGGCTTACCATGGAATTCTAACAGTTATTTGTCCCCATTTTGAGTCATGCAACTATTATCAACTGTTAATTTCAAAGACTCAGACAATGACTGTGGCTAGAAATATATTAGATAAACAAATGTAACAATAAATGGTGGATCCGCCAGACTTTGTTTCTTTTTAGTCAGTCTGGATAGAAAAAAACAAGATATTTAAGGAGGAGGAAGGTTAAGCGTGAAAGTGGTTCATAGAGAATAAAATAAACCTTAATATTATAAAGTAGAAGGAGATGATTGTGCTCCATATCCTTAGACAGCTCTTGGATCAGTCTATCTGTGTGTGTGTGTGTTTGTGTGTGTGTGTGTGTGTGTGTGTGTGTGTGGACATGTTTAACTATTCTTGTGGGGACCAGAAGTTCCCACAAGAACAGTAAAGAAACAAAAATTTGACACACTGGGGACATTTTGTTAGTCCCCACAAGGTCAAATTATATTTCTAGGGGGTTTAGGGTTGAGGTTAGAATTAGCGTTAGGGTTAGAATTAGGGTTAGGAGCTAGGGTTAGTTTTAGGGTTAGGGTTAGGTTTAGGGTTAGGGTTAAGGTTAGGTTTTTGGGTTAAGGTTAGGGTTAAGGGTTAGGGTTAGGGGTTAGGGAAAATATGATTTTGAATGGGACTAAATTGTGTGTCCCCACTAGGTTAGCTGTACAAGACTGTGTGTGTGTGTGTGTGTGTGTCCTCTCACAATCATGTTTAAGGTCATCAGATGTTGACTACAGGCAGTTGTCACAGTCTTTCATCTTTAGTGTGTATATCTCCCCACCAGAGAGATGTAGTATGGTTATTTGTGTCCTTACCTTGACAAATATTTACATACGCACGCTCATGCACACACACACACACACACACACACACACACACACACACACACACACACACACACACACACACACACACACGCACGCACACATACACACACACAAACACTTCCTCAGTGTCTCCAAGCCATATCCCGTGTTGTCCCGTGTTATGGAAACTAAAAGGTGACAGTCGTGAACAGCAATAGTGTCAACTGTGGATACACACTATTCCATCCCTGTATCTCTATCTAATTTAGATGGTGTGTTAAGAGCTACTAACTGATCATTAATTATCATAAGTAATGCATAGATCCATTAGGCCATGTCGGGATTTGCCAGAAGACATCATGTTAAGACGAGAGCTTGGGACAATGAGATTCTATCTGCAAAAATATGATTCTGAGATAATTGGCTTTTATATTCCGAAACCTTATTGATTTGAATGGTGCCAGCGATTTTGATCTCGTATTCTTTTGAACTTAACAACATGAATTGGGGTATTTCGAGTACTATACAGGTAGAGAACATTGAACAGAACAATGCTATGTCAAAAACTACATTTTGACAAAAATGCAGATAGAACCTTAAAGACCCAAGCTCTCAAAGAGCTACTAACTGATAAGTAATGATCATAAGTAGTGCATAGATCCATCAAGCTATTTCTGGATATGCCATAAGACATCATGTTAGCAGCACATTGAGGTGCATTAACTCTGTTCCTCTTAACCCTTCGAGGTACTCTGGAACACCCGTGTGTAAATATTCAGTACTGAACATTCCGATTGATGACATCACAATCAGCTGATCACTCAGAACTCAGAACTGAATTCTAGAATAGAACTCTTAGAGATTTATTTTCTCTGTAAAAACAGCCCTCACAGTGGGTAGTAATTTACCAAAAGAAACTGTGCGTGACCAACTGTATGTGAACAACATAAGTGACAGACTACCCCAAAGAAGCCACCTCTACCATAATTGACCACATCTGATATTGTGCAAATGTTGCTTTCAAAGTTGTCTAAACGTCGTTTTAGCGTTTTAGCTCAAATGAGACTGACTGTTGCTCCCTTAGTCTGTGTTCTCTCAGGTTGACAGACAATGCCCCAGGAGAATCCTGCTCAGACAGACACACACACAGAAGTTCCCTCATATCAGGGGAATGCTGCTCAGACACATTTACGTTTTGTTAGCTTGGTTGTAGGTCATCTAAATATAAATTGACGGGGAAAGAGAGGCCGTTTTACGTTAGGGTTTTATCAACGGCACACTTTCTGAGGGAGAGGAACACACACACATACACTATATATTTATATATGTACACTACATGTCAAAAGTTTGGACACACCTACTCATTCAAGGGTTTTTCTATATTTTTACTATTTTCTACATTCTAGAATAATAGTGAATAGCCACCCTTTGCCTTGATGACAGCTTTGCACACTCTTGTAAATGTAAATTATAGTAAAAATTAAGAAAAACCCTTGAATGAGTAGGTGTGTCCAAACATCCACACAAAATAAAAAAAGGAAGAGAATACATCATCACAACATTTAATTACACTTTTCATATGGCAAATTACATACAGAATCAATCATCAATCAAATTGATTTTATATAGCCCTTTTTACATCAGCAGTTGTCACAAAGTGCTTATACAGAAACCCAGCCTAAAACCCCAAAGAGTAAGCAATGCAGATGTGGAAGCACAGTGGCTAGGAAAAACTCCCTAGAAAGGCAGGAACCTAGGAAGAAACCTAGAGAAGGGTGGTCCTCTTCCTAGGAAGGAACCAGCCAGCATTGGAGTCAACATGGGCCAGCATTCCTGTGGAACCCTTTCGACACCTTGTAGTCCATGCCCGACGAATTGAGGCTGTTCTGAGGGCAAAAGGGGGTGCAACTCAATATTAGGAAGGTATTCCTAATGTTTTGTACACTCAGTGTATATTTGGACCTTGAGAGAGAGACTTCAACTAGTCCTATTTGGAGGAGGAGGTCAGTATGGGGAAAATAGGTCTGAGTGATTCAGGAACTAAGAGGTGGAGAGCAAACTAGGGACATCACATAACTGCAAAATGTGACACCCCCCCTGTTCCCTATAAAACATGAGATTATGATAATATTTTCTTAAGGACAATAAACTGTGTTGTAGTGGTTAGCCCTCCCAACTCTTAACCACATATACAGTACAGTAGCCCCTGGCAACTTAATGTCTGAACCACTGCCCTCAAATGGTCACTTTGTCAGGTGAATACACAGTGAGAATGGAAGAGGGTGTGATTGACTGGGTTTGAACCCGGGTCTCCCACATGCCACAGTATCATGTTAGGTCATTGCGCTAAAGGCTAGGCATTAGGTCAGGGAGCTAACACAAGTCTTGGAGTCTCAGGCAAGGTCCCACACATGCACATGCACACACACACAAACACACTTGGGAGGCTCCAGGGGTCCTCTGTGTCGTCTGTTATGCCGAACTTCAAAGGTGCTGCTGGAAATCCTGTTAACACAAACCTGTGTCTGTCTACACATACAGGTGTGTAACTATAATGTGCTTTAGCTGAGTAATTCTCTGCACTTCTTCCATGATCTCCCTTTCAGCTGAGCCTGTTAGTGTGAAATACACTGGCCAGCCACAAACAGCCCTGAAAACACACACATGCACCTGCATGCACACACACACACACACACACACACACACACACACACACACACACACACACACACACACACACACACACACACACACACACACACACACACACACGGATGCACATCCACACAGGTCTGTCTTTTGTGGTTAGGTGATAGGCCCAAACTGACATTGTCAGGCCAAACCTTTGTCCTACAGGTATTCCCCATAGTGAGCGGTGTGAGGCAAGGGTGCATGCTTGGCCCTACACTGTTTGACATCATTTTCTCACTCCTGCTCACACATATTCTGTGTCCCAAATGCACCCTATTCCCTATAAAGTAAACCATATAGTAGCCATATGTGCACTATTTAGGCAACAGGGTGCCATTTTGGATTGTGTGTGTGTGTGTGTGTGTGTGTGTGTGTGTGTGTGTGTGTGTGTGTGTGTGTGTGTGTGTGTGTGTGTGTGTCTGTGTCTGTGTCTGTGTCTGTGTCTGTGTGTGTGTGTTCATACAGGTGCATGTGTGTTTTTCAGGTCCACTAAGGAGGGAGTCTTCCCACATACAAGCTCTGATGGCAGACATTTCATCCTTGTCTGTCTCAGATTCAAAAGTATTTTACCCTTCACTCTAACAGCCTGGGGTGAGTCACCAAGGGAAGTTGTGGAAAAAGGAACAAACATGCAGTTAGTTATCTTTTTCCGTCATCTGATGTCGCATATTGTCCTCCAACTTTTTCTCAGTTCCTCATTCACTCAAACATCTCTAAGGTTGCCACCTATTCCTTAGAAATACTGAATTATTCTGTATTTCGGAGTAAAACAGGGAGTTTCGTATTGAACCTTTAAGGAACACGTGTGTGCTTTGTGTACCATAACCTATTAAAAGGAAGCGTATTGTCAAGCCCTGACTTATGGGACTCTAGTATGTTGAGTCAGGGTGTGGAGTTCTATGTTGTTATTTCTATGTTCTCATTCTAGGTTTGTATTTCTATGTTTGGCCGGGTGTTATTCCCAATCAGAGACAGCTGTCGCTCGTTGTCTCTGATTGGGGATCATACTTAGGCAGCCTGTTTGCAATCATTAGTTGTGGGATCTTGTTCCGTGTATAGGCTTGTTTTGTGTTCAGCCTGAGGACTTCACGTTTCGTTGTTTTGTTCGTGTGTTTATTTTGATAAATAAACATGTATGCATTTCACTCTGCGCCTTGGTCTGACCCGTCCTTCAACGAGCGTGACACGTATCCCAAACACACCCACCTTACCTCCCCCCTAACCTGGCAGTGCTATGTGTCCCTTCTTTTTCTGTGCTTGAGCTGGCAACCCTTACCACAGTGCTATGCTGGTGGGGGAAGCACTCTGCAAAATATTGTTTCTTCTGATTATTTCGAGTAAAAATAATTACTGTTTTAGATATTCATCTACATTGCTGTTTTGGCTTGCCTGTCTTCTGTGTGATTTTGTGTCTTTGTCCAGAAGATGTTATCTCTTTTAGAGAAAAAAATTTAACCAGCATTTACCTCTGTCTATTTCATTATTTTCCTCTGGTTTGTTAACATGATGCTTTAGTCAAGTATGTTCTACCACAATAGAGCATATGTCTTGTAAATTATTACATTGGATTACCTGTAGAGGTAGTTCAGATATTGTATGTTTGTTAGTGATGTTGTTGATGTAGAAAATCAATTTGAAGGTGTGGAGTAAATTGTGTAGATCATTATCGGTTTCCACAAACATAGATTCAACCTAGTCCTAGACATTGAGCTTGCTATTTAGTCCAGGACTAGGCTTAATCTGTGTCTTAGAAACCGCCCCTTATTAAGTAAGATCAAAAAAATATTTCACTGTTGAACTGATTTAATCTGTTACATTTTTGAATGCTTACTAGGCACAAACATTTTAAAATGTTCATTTAAGATGGTTAATAGTTTTTCAAGGAACTGTGTGTCTCAATAATTTAACAGCTCTTTCAAACAACTTTTAAAAATATGTCTCTCTTTTTGTCTACTTTAGATCTGAAGTCTACATTGAAGACATCTTGAGGGGAACCTCACCAGGCTCCAATATACAGTATGTTGTGCACCAGCCACTCAATTCCTAATGTTGTAACTCAAGATGGCTGCCAGGAATGGATTTTTCTGCTTTATGTCTCCCTTTTTGTTAATCCAGTAAGGGGGTATTCACTGAAACACTGCACACCTGTTAAGAATAAGGTACTCTGCAAAAATAGGAACCTACAAACCATACCAGAAGACTTTCACCCAATAGTGAGATCTTTAGACATTTTCTGTAATAACATTTCAGTGATCAAAGGGTTTAAAGGTCTAAAATTCCTCAAATTCGGGACCATGTCCAGTAATGTGATCTCTCATGTTGAAGACGGAGCTTTCAACAATTCTGCCTCTGCAGCAGCTAGACCTGAGCTATAACAAACTCATCACCATCTCAGACCACATATTTCAGGGCCTGGCCAACCTCTCAGTGCTGCACCTGGAAAACAACCTGATCATAACTATTGATTCATTATCCCTTCAGTCTCTCTCAAGTTTACTGGTAGTGAACTTAGGCAGCAACAAAATACATCATCTAAAGGATGTTCAGCCCCTCTTACGTTTAACAAAATTGCAGGAGTTGTACATTAGTAGGAACAAATGTACCTCTTTTGAATCAACTTCCAAAAGGCTGATGGTGCTGGATGTATCTTGGAATCCATTGGAAAGGTTCAGTATCACAGCAGATGTTCTTCCTAACCTTAAAAATTTAGACCTCTCCTACTGTGTCCAAAATGGAATCATGGAATGGGATGTGGCCGACAGGTCTTTTCTGAGTCACATGTACAAACCTCACTCTGCCTGGAAATAAAATCCCTTCAGGAGCAAGTAGAGAGTCTTCAGAAGGCAAAACGTTTGACAAACCCTCGCTAAACCCTCCACCCTTCATTCACTTGTCATCTCTCGAATATCTGAAAATCTACAGCCAGTGTCCAGAAGGAATGCATAATCTACTATCAAACTTTTTTGAAGGTCTGAAGTCTTTATTGACAATATGGTTAGGGAATCTCAATATTGAATCTCTGCACCCAGACACATTCATTTACACACAACAGTTGATGTACCTTGACATCAGCAACAATATATTAAAAACTCTCACACCAGAGCTGTGTTAACCAATCCCAGAACTCAGGAAAATATTACTGTCAACATTTCGACACCAGTCTTTAGATTTCCTTATAGGAGCAAACTTATCTCAAGTGTTTTACTTGCAGGTAAGAAATAATGAACTTACAGCTATCAATGAGAGTGTGATGCGTTCTCTCCCTTCTTTGAGTTACATGGACCTGAATAATAACTTGTTCAATTGTGACTGCAGCCATGCTTGGTTCATTCAGTGGGTGATAAACACAACCCAAATGCAAGTTCTTGTGTTTGGGTACATCAATATCTCTGCAAATATCCATTCAATCTTAAGGACCCCAAACTGTTGGACCTTGACACCCACTCCTGCTCGGTATACATAGGCTTCTTCTACTTCATCTCAACCACTTCCCTGGTCCTCCTCACCCTGTTGGGGTCCTCCCTCTACCATCTCCTGACATGGCAAGTGGTCTATGCCTACCACCTCTTCCTGGCTTATCTCTACGACACCAAGCAGAGAAACAGGCATACAGCTAATCAGTATGATGCCTTGGTCTCCTACAACACCCATAATGAGCCTTGGGTCATGAGGGAGCTGCAGCCAGAGCTGGAGGCGTAGCAGGGCTGGAGGCTATGTCTGGACTTCCAGCCAGGCAAACCCACTATAGAAAACATCACAGATGCCATCTCAGAATAAACCACCAGACTTACTTGCTGAAGTCTGGTGGTTTATTCACATATAGCTAGCTAGCATACAGCCAAAGATGCTCTTTGTTATATCTGTGATACAGCGGTGCTTGTACATCCAGATACCTCCAAGTGAATGTGACCTACCCATGATGCTCTAGTGATGACCTCGTAACTAACAACACATTCCATTTTTAGGCTAGTGTTCAAAATATTTGCCATAACACTGGCTACGGCTGGTTCTGGAGATAGTTTGTCATAAGCATTTAGGGATAACTTTGCAATTTAATGTAATCTCCAAATGGGTGTTCTTGTGTCCACTGCCAGTGAGAATCTGTACTGCAGAGAGGTAGAGGAGGAAGCTTATGTCGCTGATTGCATTTCATTCTCAGAACATAGTCATCAACATGTAAGGAACAATTACTGAGAGACACATAAATTACACATATATTGTGGTTGTTATGAGCCCTTTGTTGTTCACACAATAAACCTATTTTCAACAATATAGCTACCATCACACAACGCAGATGAAAGGGTACAGGGTTAGTTATCACTGTTCATGCAACAGCACAACATTATTAGTTGGCTAACTAGTGTTCTACAAAGCAATAGCAATGGTGGTCCTGTAGCAGAATGTGTATGACATAGAATGAGGAATTAGTCATTTATAAGGATCTCTATGGTGTATGTATGCACCGTACAGGTGATGGCCAAGTGCAGGAACATGTGTTTGTGGCATGCTAGGGTTTTGCCCTGTATGCCTCAACCCATATGTCATGCTTACAGGCAAGAACATGGGGACATGGATGCTGAAATACATGGGTAGGTAAATGCGAAGTATGCTAAGTTAGAGCACAGGGTATAATTATAGGGGGACTGGACATCCCTATAGTAACTGAAATATCAATATCAATGAACCCCCAGTCAATTGGGAAATCTAACCCTGAGCAAAGTAATAGTGGACTAAAATACACCTGTAGGCTTTCTGTAGATTGGAATACATGTTATTCCATTTCAAAGTCTTTGTTTGCAATTGTGTGGTAATGTCTTAATGTTCCTGCAATGATTAATACAAGTTTGTAATATTCAAATCTTTGTCAGTTCTGCTTCATTTGAACTAGCAAGTTAGCCACTAGACAATGTTAGCTAGCTGACGAGCTCATGAACCAAAACACTAGCTAGTTTGACAGATTAAATTCCCATGATGATCTTGATGTCAGAGGCAAGTAAAGCATGGTCATTGAACCTAGTAGAGGTTGAGCAAGAGTGCAATAGATTACTGATGTTTTTCTGAAGGAAGTCTGCCAAATTATTCTATCATATCTTTTGCTCTGTTAATTCATGTGAGGATTCTCTGTCTCCTTCACCGAACTGTATCATTCAGTGACATTTATTTTAGGTCCAGATTTACTAAACCCAGATACCTATTCATCCACTACCCGTGTGTGTGTGTGTGTGTGTGTGTGTGTGTGTGTGTGTGTGTGTGTGTGTGTGTGTGTGTGCCCTCTTTGCGCTGAGAGAGATTTCCTGTGAAAACCTCAAAAGGTCACCAAACAAACTGTTGTTGTGTGTGTGTGTGCACGCATGCGTGTCTTCATTAAATTAGGTTTCTACCGTCTGTAAAATATGTATGACTAGCTAAGGGAAGGTGTGTGTGTCTGTGTGTGTGTGTGTGTGTGTCTGTGTGTGTGTGTGTGTGTGTGTGTGTGTGTGTGTGTGTGTGTGTGTGTGTGTGTGTGTGTGTGTGTGTGTGTGTGTGTGTGTGTGTGTGTGTGTGTGTGTGTGTGTGTGTGTGTGTGTGTGTGTGTGTGTGTGTGTGTGTGTGTGTGTGTGTGTGTGCGTGCGTGTGTGTGTGTGTGCGCGTGTGTGCTTGTTTGTGTAAAAAGTGTAATAAAAAAGATGGGATGTGTGAAACTCACTCCTCACCCTGAGGTGTTGCCCCTTGTGCCATTGAAGAAGGTCTTTTTCAAAAGCGCAATGTCTTGGAATGCTTCAGGAGGGCGGTCATGTGGGTTTGCAAGGCTGAGTTCGAGACTGCATGAGCTGATCAGGGGAAAGCGGTAATCGCTAAGCAAGCAGCATGACGTTGTCATTGACATTTGCATGCATTGCATGCCTGAGTGTGTGTGTGTGTGTGTGTGTGTGTGTGTGTGTGTGTGTGTGTGTGTGTGTGTGTGTGTGTGTGTGTGTGTGTGTGTGTGTGTGTGTGTGTGTGTGTGTGTGTGTGTGTGTGTGTGTGTGTGTGTGTGTGTGTGTGTGTGTGTGTGTGTGTGTGTGTGTGTAGGATCTCCCGAGTGGCGCAGTGGTCTAAGGCACTGCATCGCAGTGCTAGCTGTGCCACTAGAGATCCTGTGGCCGGCCGCAACCGGGAGACCAATGGGGCGGCGCACAATTGGCCCAGCGTCGTCCAGGGTAGGGGAGGGAATGGCCGGCAGGGAGGTAGCTCAGTTGGTAGAGCATGGCGTTTGCAACGCCAGGGTTGTGGGTTCGATTCCCATGGGGTATGAAAATTAAAAAGAATAATGTATGCACTAACTGTAAGTCGCTCTGGATAAGAGCGTCTGCTAAATGACGTAAATGTAAATGTAATGTGTGTGTGTGCACAAGTGTGTTTTCATATATGTCTCTTTATTGACTATGGTTTCCTCTATCTGTTATGTAACAGTACTGTGGCCTGGTTAGGAGGTCCCTGTTCTAGTTGAATTGTTCAGATATGGTGTTTGTTCCCTGTTAGCTACGTCTCACTACCATACATTTCACAGGAATTACACCCAGTTTACTCATCTGAACATTGTGTGCTGGTATTAGTCTGAATTCACACACACACACACACACACACACACACACACAGACACACACACTCACATTCACATTCACATTAACATACATACACAAGTATGGCACACACATGGCACACACACACGCACACTGTATAAATGGCTGTTATTGTTTGTATCAAAGGATGTGGCAGTCTAATGGGTGCTGTGTTTATTGTTGATGTTATTTGTCTAATGGGTGCTGTGTTTATTGTTGATGTTATTTGTCTAATGGGTGCTGTGTTTATTGTTGATGTTACTTGTGTAATGGGTGCTGTGTTTATTGTTGATGATATTTGTCTAATGGGTGCTGTGTTTATAGTTGATGTTATTTTTCTAATGAGTGCTGTGTTTATTGTTGATGTTATTTGTCTAGTGGGTGTTGTGTTTATTGTTGATGTTATTTGTCTAATGGGTGCTGTGTTTATTGTTGATGTTACTTGTGTAATGGGTGCTGTGTTTATTGTTGATGTTATTTGTCTAATGGGTGCTGTGTTTATTGTTTATGTTATTTGTCTAATGGGTGCTGTGTTTATTGTTGATGTTATTTGTCTAATGGGTGCTGTGTTTATTGTTGATGTTATTTGTCTAATGGGTGCTGTGTCTATTGTTGATGTTATTTAAATTGCATTAACAATTTATTTTAGATGGTTGAGCAGATCATAAGTACATACAGTAGAAGACTGTTAGTTCACAACCTCAGCCTGGCTCAGCAACCTATTCCTACTACAAATGACCTTGGTGACTCTGGAACACCTGCATCACCTCCATCACCTCCATCACCTGCATCACCTCCATCACCTCCATCACGTCCATCACGTCCATCATCTCCATCACGTCCATCATGTCCATCACCTGCATCACCTCCATCACCTGCATCACGTCCATCACCTCCATTATCTCCATCACGTCCATCACCTCCATCACCTCCATCACGTCCATCACCTGCATCACCTCCGTCACCTGCATCAACACCATCACGTCCATCACCTGCATCACCTCCATCACCTGCATCACCTCCATCACCTCCATCACCTCCATCACCTGCATCACCTCCATCACCTGCATCATCTCCATCACCTGCATCACCTCCATCACCTGCATCAACTCCAACCTCTAAATCACCTGCATTACGGCCATCACCTGCATCACCTCCATCACCTGCATCAACTCCATCACCTACATCACCTGCATCAACTCCATCACCTACATCAGCAGGTGGATGGATGTATTTCAAGGCCTACCTTCAAACTCAGTGCCTCTTTGCTTGACATCATGGGAAAATCAAAAGAAATCAGCCAAAAATTGTAGACCTCCACAAGTCTGGTTCATCCTTGGGAGCAATTTCCAAACACCTGAATGTACCACGTTCATCTGTACAAACAATAGTACGCAAGTATAAACATCATGGGACCACGCGGCTGTCATACCGCTCAGGAAGGAGACGCGTTCTGTCTCCTAGAGATGAACGTACTTTTGTGCGAAAAGTGAAAATCAATCCCACAACAACAGCAAAGGACCTTGGGAAGATGCTGGAGGAAACAGGTACAAAAGTTTCTATATCCACAGTAAAACAAGTCCTATATCGACATAACCTGAAAGGCTGCTCAGCAAGGAAGAAACCACTGCTCCATATCCGCCATAAAAAAGCCAGACTACGGTTTGCAACTGCACATGGGGACAAATATCTTACTTTTTGGAGAAATGTCCTCTGGTCTGATGAAACAAAAATAGAACTGTTTGGCCATAATGACCATCGTTATGTTTGGAGAAAAAAGGGGTAGGCTTGCAAGCCGAAGAACATCATCCCAACTGTGAAGCACGGGAGTGGCAGCATCATGCTGTGGGGGTGCTTTGCTGCAGGAGAGACTGGTGCACTTCACAAAATAGATGGCATCATGAGGAAGGAAAATTATGTGGATAAATTGAAGCAACATCTCAAGATATCAGTCAGGAAGTTAAAGCTTGGTCGCAAATGGGTCTTCCAAATGGACAATGACCCCAAGCATACTTCCAAAGTTGTGGCAAAATGGCTTAAGGACAACAAAGTCAAGGTATTGGAGTGGCCATCACAAAGCCCTGACCTCAATCCTATAGAACATTTGTGGGCAGAACTGAAAAAGCATGTGCCTACAAACCTGACTCAGTTACACCAGCTCTGTCATGAGGAATGGGCCAATATTCACCCAACTTATTGTGGGACGCTTGTGGAAGGCTACCCGAAACGTTTGACCCAAGTTAAGCAATTTAAAGGCAATACTACCAAATACTAATTGAGTGTATGTAAACTTCTGACCCACTGGGAATGTGATGAAAGAAATAAAAGCTGAAATAAATCATTCTCTCTACTATTAATCTGACATTTCACATTCTTAAAATAAAGTGGTGATCCTAACTGACCTAAGACAGGGATTTATTACTAGGATTAAATGTCAGGAATTGTGAAAAACTGAGTTTAAATGTATTTGGCTAAGGTGTGTGTAAACTTCCAACTTCAACTGTATATCATTTCACTAATTGCAGTGCTCTGCTGTAATGACACACTGCTTGCTCTCAGATGACATTATTTAAAGCCTCCACCCAGCTTCTACTGTTTATCATACAATACATACAGAAAAGTTTTCTGATCTACTGTACTCTCCTCCTATGTGTTGGTCTCTCCTCCCTTCCCCTCTCATCATCTATCCCTCTCTTACATTTTAGTCATTTAGCCGACGCTCTTATCCAGAGCGACTTACAGTTAGTGAGTGCATACTTTTTTTTTTTCATACTGGCCCCCCGTGGGAATCGAACCCACAACCTTGGCGTTGCAAGCGCCATGTTCTACCAACTGAGCTACACAGGGCTTCTCTGGTCTCCTCCTTTCTCCACAGTAACAAACCATGTTTGATGTACAGGTAACTGCCAAAATAAAGGAAATACTTTAATAGGGCATTGGGCCACCCCGAGCCGCCAGTACAGCTTCAATGTGCCTTGGCATAGATTCTACAAATGAAGCGTTTCATTCCAAAACACTATATATCCATTTTCAGAAATGTTGGTACATTTATTGTTCAAACAAATTATGAAAGAGATTGGTGTGTTTTTTCACTATCTAATCATGGCATGGGATTGTTCAATGACAGACTTTTTTTTTTTTTTTATCTGTCACTTGGTTTAATTTCAGAGAAACAAATAATCATATTTTTTTGCAAAATGCTATACACAGTATCCACCTCACTGTCAGAGAAATACGTAGTACTGCTAGGTTTTACACAGTTAAATGTAACAACAATTTTTTTTCTTTATATTTAATAATCCATTCCAGTAATACACACAAAAAATTAATGGTTCTATATTGTGCCAAATAAGGGTTATTTGGCTTGTAACCATGGCGGAACCCTTTTTGGTGCTTTTTTTGAATGTTCTATAAAGAACCATGCTCATAAGGTTCTAAATGGAACATGTATGGTGCTATAAAGAACAATTTCCGAAGGTTCTATCAGTAAGGGATAAATACTGAGGGTTTAATATTATGTTTTAATAGCGATATTATATTGTTAAAATTCCATAGTTCTATTGTTGTGTTTATTAATAAGTTGAATCAGGTGTGCTAGCTCTGGAACGGCTGGGGTTCGCTGAGAAAAGAATTAAGAACTACTGATTTAGTCAACCGTTCTCAAGTGGCAGAAGGCCACTTTCACAAGACACCATCACTGGCCATTGTCATAAATAACATCTAAAAGCATAACACAACAGATTAGATAAACTGGATTGACACTCTCACTCACGGTTGCACAAAAAGTGCAGTGACCAAACCACGGCCCAAAATATTCTAATGAGAACCTACATTTTAATTATCACTAAAATATGAAATAAACATTTTTTTAACTGCAAAGACCCATTTAAGGGATCAAAGGGTTCTTTGGGTCAGTATGGTTCCACATAAAACCATCACCTTTCCCAAAGAACCATTAAGGAACCCTACTTTTTTTGTGTGTATGAGATCTTTATGTAAAACATTTACATTGGACATTTAGAAGATGCTCTTATCCAGAGTGACTTACAGTAAGTGCATTCATCTTAAGATAGCTCGGTGAGACAACCACATATCACAGTCAGATATACAGGATACAAACATTCCATTCCAGCTAAACAATGGATACAGTGGGGGAAAAAAGTATTTAGTCAGCCACCAATTGTGCAAGTTCTCCCACTTAAAAAGATGAGAGAGGCCTGTAATTTTCTCCATAGGTACACGTCAACTATGACAGACAAAAGGAGAAATAAAAATCCAGAAAATCACATTGTAGGATTTTTAATGAATTTATTTGCAAATTATGGTGGAAAAATAAGTATTTGGTCACCTACAAACAAGCAAGATTTCTGGCTCTCACAGACCTGTAACTTCTTCTTTAAGAGGCTCCTCTGTCCTCCACTCGTTACCTGTATTAATGGCACCTGTTTGAACTTGTTATCAGTATAAAAGACACCTGTCCACAACCTCAAACAGTCACACTCCAAACTCCACTATGGCCAAGACCAAAGAGCTGCCAAAGGACACCAGAAACAAAATTGTAGACCTGCACCAGGCTGGGAAGACTGAATCTGCAATAGATAAGCAGCTTGGTTTGAAGAAATCAACTGTGGGAGCAATTATTAGGAAATGGAAGACATACAAGACCACTGATAATCTCCCTCGATCTGGGGCTCCACGCAAGATCTCACCCCGTGGGGTCAAAATGATCACAAGAACGGTGAGCAAAATTCCCAGAACCACACGGGGGGACCTAGTGAATGACCTGCAGAGAGCTGGGACCAAAGTAACAAAGCCTACCATCAGTAACACACTACGCCACCAGGGACTCAAATCCTGCAGTGCCAGACGTGTTCCCCTGCTTAAGCCAGTACATGTCCAGGCCCGTCTGAAGTTTGATAGAGTGCATTTGGATGATCCAGAAGAGGATTGGGAGAATGTCATATGGTCAGATGAAACCAAAATAGAACTTTTTGGTAAAAACTCAACTCGTCGTGTTTGGAGGACAAAGAATGCTGAGTTGCATCCAAAGAACACCATACCTACTGTGAAGCATGGGGGTGGAAACATCATGCTTTGGGGCTGTTTTTCTGCAAAGGGACCAGGACGACTGATCCGTGTAAAGGAAAGAATGAATGGGGCCATGTATCGTGAGATTTTGAGTGAAAACCTCCTTCCATCAGCAAGGGCATTGAAGATTAAACATGGCTGGGTCTTTCAGCATGACAATGATCCCAAACACACCGCCCGGGCAACGAAGGAGTGGCTTTGTAAGAAGCATTTCAAGGTCCTGGAGTGGCCTAGCCAGTCTCCAGATCTCAACCCCATAGAAAATCTTTGGAGGGAGTTGAAATTCTGTGTTGCCCAGCGACAGCCCCAAAACATCACTGCTCTAGAGGAGATCTGCATGGAGGAATGGGCCAAAAATACCAGCAACAGTGTGTGAAAACCTTGTGAAGACGTACAGAAAACGTTTGACCTGTGTCATTGCCAACAAAGGGTATATATAAGTATTGAGAAACTTTTGTTATTGACCAAATACTTATTTTCCACCATAATTTGCAAATAAATTCATAAAAAATCCTACAATGTGATTTTCTGGATTTTTTTTCTCATTTTGTCTGTCATAGTTGACGTGTACCTATGATGAAAATTACAGGCCTCTCTCATCTTTTTAAGTGGGAGAACATGCACAATTGGTGGCTGACTAAATACTTTTTTCCCCCACTGTATATAGAGTTTTGCAAAAAAGAACACACGTTCATACACATCTAAAATCTATCTGAGAACAGTCATATTTTACACACACATGAAGGTACCCATAAGAAATCATTTCTGATGAAAAACACAATGTGAAAAATATGTGCATATAGCGTTTTGGAAATAAACTTAAAGTGTCTGGAACTCTATTGGAGGGATGCGACAACATTCTTCCACGAGAAATTCCATCATTTGGTGTTTTGTTGATGGTGGTGGAAAAAGCAGTTTGCTCCAGAATCTCCCAGAAGTTTTCAATTGGGTTGAGATCTGGTGACTGAGACACACACACACACACACACACAAACACACACACACACACACACACACACACACAAACACACATACTCTCTCTCTCTAGGAATAAACACACACACACACACACACACACACCCTTTAAACTCCCTAATTTCCTTTGAGACACTCTTTTAAAGTCACTGAGATCTCTTCTTCTAGCCATGGTAGCCAAAATAATGGGCAACTGGACATTTCTATACATTACCCTAAGCATGATGGGCTGTTAATCGCTTAATTCAGGAACCACACCTGTGTGGAAGCACCTGCTTTCAATATACTTTGTATCCCTCATTTACCCAAGTGTTTCCTTTATTTTGGCAGAACAGTAACATGCTGTTTAAGTTATTTGTCATTAAGACATAGAAAACAACATCAATCAAATAATTTGACGAATTACCGCCCAGCTATGAGCCTAAGCACATGGATGTCTCTATAGCTCTACAGCTACCAAAAACAACAATATTCACTTTCCTTACTGTGCACCTCGGTTACAGACAACATTATTAAACGAGCATGAAGAATCTTGTTTGCCGTCAAAGTGGCAAAAAGATGGTTGATCTACGAGGAGACAAGCCTACAATAAAACACATTTACGATCTCAGTTGAAATATTTCAATTTAAAACCCATAATTTATGGTCCTGAGCAGTTTATTTTTTACGGAGAAAACTGTAAATTTAGGAGATATAACTGCTGCTATAATTATGGTGGAATATAAAATACATTGTGACTGTAAAGATTAGATTAGAAGTTTAATAGGCACATGTACAGAGGGGGGGGCAGCCTGATGGTCTGGGGCTAGAAACTATTGTCCAGTCTTCCAGTTTTTGCCATGATGCTCCTGTACTGCCTGCGTCTTAGTGTTGGAAGCAGGGAGAACAGGCCATGGCTCAGGTGGCTGAGGTTCCTGATTGTCTTCTTGGCCTTCCTGTGACAGCTGGTGTTTTAGGTGTCCTGGAGGGCTGTGTGCACCCAATGGTGCATTCGGCTGAGTGTACCACCCTCTGTAGAGCCTTGCGGTCACCGGCGGTGGAGTTGCCATACCAGGCTTTGATGCAGCCCAACAGTATGCTCTCGATGGTGCTCTGGCAGAAAACTGTGAGGGCACTCTGGGACAGGCTGAATTTCTGCAGCATCCTGAGGTTGAAGAGTCGCTGTCGTGCCTTCTTCACTACGGTGTCCGTGTGGTTTGACCATTTCAACTGCTCGGATATGTGTACGCCCGAGGAACTTTACGTTTTTGACCGTCTCCACGGCGGCCCCGTTGAAGAGGGTGGGGGCATGCCCATGGGGGCGTGCCCAAGATGCCGAGTGGAAGAGACTGATAGTCGGAGAGTTTATGGGGACAGTTGTAACTTACCACTAGAGAGAGAGAGAGAGAGAGAGAGAGAGAGAGAGAGAGAGAGAGAGAGAGAGAGAGAGAGAGAGAGAGAGAGAGAGAGAGAGAGAGACTGAGAGCGAGAACATTATACTGAAGCTTTAATCCATTACTCTGTCCACTGGCAGTGAGCCTTAGCTCTCTCTAACCTTCCAACCTTTGTTTAAACGACCACAAAGGGCCAAGTTCAACACATACAGAATGCATTTACAAGTGGATAAAACTGATTAATCAATCAAATACATTTCCTCACAGCACGACCTTGCAGTTGCCATTCAACTCTGACGGTTATGATGATGTGTCGGTTATCTTGTCTCTCAAGTGCTCTATCCTCCTTCACAACGCAGCTGTCCTTAGAAGAAATCAATGTAGGCGTGTAAGTGATTTACCATCTTGAAAGCTCTGACGCCATCTTATGGACATCTAGTGGATTTGAATTTGAAACTTTTTTATTTCTTTTATTTAACTTTTATTTAACTAGGCAAGTCAATTAAGAAACTTGAGATGCCATTGCTTACCCTGGATGCGTCTGAATTACCTCTCCTTTCTCCCCGAAGTGTGTACTTGTTCACTTCCCTTTATGGTTTTGCAATGAAATGACTGGTATATGGAAACTCCCTCTAGCCCATGCTAACACCAATCCAATGATTCTAAACTTGTGGGGAGTAGTGAACGAGTGCACACTAGGAGGAAGGAGAGATTATTGGGATAGACTTTGTGTCACTTTTCAATGTCTGCCTATAGGTGGCAGTACGGTGATTCTAGAAAGACCACTTTGCAACCCAAAGCAGTCAGGGCCAATAACGACTAGAAGTTGCCATTAGGCACAGATCTAGAATGAGATTCCCTTCTTTGAATACTAACGTTAACAAGTGGAGGGGAAAACATAAAACTGACTGTAGGTCAGTGTCTGGGAGCAACTTCATCCTAAATGGCTTTGACTATTGGAATCATTAATTAGTGAAGGTGCATGATTAAATCCTAAAACACTTTATTTTTATTTTTTTTATTTCACCTTTATTTAACCAGGTAAGCCAGTTGAGAACAAGTTCTCATTTACAACTGCGACCTGGCCAAGATAAAGCAAAGCAGTGCGATAAAAACAACAACACAGACATACATATGTTACATATGGGGTAAAAAAACATAAAGTCAAAAAATACAACAGAAAATATATATACAGTGTGTGCAAATGTAACAAGTTATGGAGGTAAGGCAATAAATAGGCTATAGTGCAAAATAATTACAATTAGTATTAACACTGGAATGCTAGATGTGCAAGAGATTATGTGCAAATAGAGATACTGGGGTGCATAAGAGCAAAATAAATAACAATATAGGGATGAGGTAGTTGGGTGGGCTAATTTCAGATGGGCTGTGTACAGGTGCAGTGATCGGTAAGGTGCTCTGACAACTGATGCTTAAAGTTAGTGAGGGAGATAAGAGTCTCCAGCTTCAGAGATTTTTGCAATTCGTTCCAGTCATTGGCAGCAGAGAACTGGAAGGAATGGCGGCCAAAGGAGGTGTTGGCTTTGGGGATGACCAGTGAGATATACCTGCTGGAGCGCAGACTACGGGTGGGTGCTGCTATGGTGACCAATGAGCTAAGATAAGGCGGGGATTTGCCTAGCAGTGATTTATAGATGGCCTGGAGCCAGTGGGTTTGGCAACTAATATGTAGTGAGGGCCAGCCAACAAGAGCGTACAGGTCACAATGGTGGGTAGTATATGGGGCTTTGGTGACAAAACGGATGGCACTGTGATAGACTACATCCAATTTGCTGAGTAGAGTGTTGGAGGCTATTTTGTAAATGACATCGCAGAAGTCAAGGATCGGTAGGATAGTCAGTTTTACGAGGGCATGTTTGGCAGCATGAGTGAAGGAGCCTTTGTTGCGAAATAGGAAGCCGATTCTAGATTCAACTTTGGATTGGAGATTCTTAATGTGAGTCTGGAAGGAGAGTTTACAGTCTAACCAGACACCTAGGTATTTGTAGTTGTCCACATACTCTAGGTCAGACCCGTCGAGAGTAGTGATTCTAGTCGGGTGGGCGGGTGCCAGCAGCGTTCGATTGAAGAGCATGCATTTAGTTTTACTAGTGTTTAAGAGCAGTTGGAGGCTACGGAAGGAGTGTTGTATGGCATTGAAGCTCGTTTGGAGGTTTGTTAACACAGTGTCCAATGAAGGGCCAGATGTATACAAAATGGTGTCGTCTGCGTAGAGGTGGATCTGAGAGTCACCAGCAGCAAGAGCGACATCATTGATATACACGGAGAACAGAGTCGGCCCAAAAATTGAACCCCATAGAGACTGCCATAGGTCCAGACAACAGGCCCTCCGATTTTACACATTGAACTCTATCTGAGAAGTAGTTGGTGAACCAGGCGAGGCAGTCATTTGAGAAACCAAGGCTATTTAGTCTGCCAATAAGAATGCGGTGGTTGACAGAGTCGAAAGCCTTGGCCAGGTCGATGAAGACGGCTGCACAGTACTGTCTATTATCGATCGCGGTTATAATATCATTTAGGACCTTGAGCGTGGCTGAAGTGCACCCATGACCAGCTCGGAAACCGGATTGCATAGCGGAGAAGGTACGGTGGGATTCGAAATGGTCGGTGATCTGTTTGTTAACTTGGCTTTCAAATACTTTCGAAAGGCAGGGCAGGATGGATATAGGTCTGTAACAGTTTAGATCTAGAGTGTCAACCCCTTTGTAGAGGGGGATGACAGCGGCAGCTTTCCAATCTCTGGGGATCTCAGACGTTATGAAAGAGAGGTTGAACAGGCTAGTAATAGGGGTTGCGACAATTTCGGCGGCTAGTTTTAGAAAGAAAGGGTCCAGATTGTCTAGCCCAGCTGATTTGTAGGGGTCCAGATTTTGCAGCTCTTTCAGAACATCAGCTGGGGGGGGGGGCATGGGCAAGTTGCAGCGGAGGGTGCAGAGTTGGTGGCCGGGGTAGTGGTAGCCAGGTGGAAAGCATGGCCAGCCGTAGCAAAATGCTTGTTGAAATTCTCGATTATTGTAGATTTATCGGTGGTGATAGTGTTTCCTAGCCTCAGTGCAGTGGGAAGCTGGGAGGAAGTGCTCTTATTCTCCATGGACTTTACAGTGTCCCAAAACTTTTTGGAGTTAGTGCTACAGGATGCACATTTCTGAAAGAAAAAGTTAGCCTTTGCTTTCCTGACTGTTTGTGTATATTGGTTCCTAACTTCCCTGGAAAGTTGCATATCGCGGGGGCTATTTGATGCTAATGCAGTTCGCCACAGGATGTTTTTGTGCTGGTCAAGGGCAGTCAAGTCTGAGGAGAACCAGGGGCTATATCTGTTCTTAGTTCTGTATTTTTTGAATGGGGCATGTTTATTTAAGATTGAGAGGAAATTACTTTTAAAGAACAACCAGGCATCCTCTACTGACGGAATGAGATCTATATCCATCCAGGATACCTGGGCCAGGTCAATTAGGAAGGCCTGCTCGCTAAAGTGTTTTAGGGAGCGTTTGACAGTGATGAGGGGTGGTCGTTTGACCGCGGACCCGTTACGGACGCAGGCAATAAGGAGCATCCCTTAATCCCCAGGGCCGTAGCTACATATGAGGACACCGAAGTCCGGACCTCTGTATTTTTTTAGCTTTTTTTCAAAAAATGTGGAACTCAGTTGGGGTCTCAACTTACTGATGAGAGTTAGAATAGTAGAATACACAAGGTGCAATTTCAAAAATGTGCGTCAGTAGTTTTTCCTTTTGTTATATGTCACTCACTGACAGTCACTCAATTATCCCATGTCAGTTAAACATTTTTAGATTGGTAAATTAGTCTAGTTAGTCTAGCCAGCTATCTATTGCTGACCGGGCATGCAGGGCAGGTGCCCATGGGCCCTGACCTCCAGGGGGCCCCTATTGATTTTGTTAGTCACTATCAGGTAAATACACTGCTCAAAAAAATTAAGGGAACACTTAAACAACACATCCTAGATCTGAATGAATGAAATAATCTTATTAAATACTTTTTTCTTTACATAGTTGAATGTGCTGACAACTAAATCACACAAAAATTATCAATGGAAATCAAATTTATCAACCCATGGAGGTCTGGATTTGGAGTCACCCTCAAAATTAAAGTGGAAAACCACACTACAGGCTGATCCAACTTTGATGTAATGTCCTTAAAACAAGTCAAAATGAGGCTCAGTAGTGTGTGTGGCCTCCACGTGCCTGTATGACCTCCCTACACGCCTGGGCATGCTCCTGATGAGGTGACGGATGGTCTCCTGAGGGATCTCCTCCCAGACCTGGACTAAAGCATCTGCCAACTCCTGGACAGTCTGTGGTGGAACGTGGCGTTGGTGGATGGAGCGAGACATGATGTCCCAGATGTGCTCAATTGGATTCAGGTCTGGGGAACGGGCGGGCCAGTCCATAGCATCAATGCCTTCCTCTTGCAGGAACTGCTGACACACTCCAGCCACATGAGGTCTAGCATTGTCTTGCATTAGGAGGAACCCAGGGCCAACCGCACCAGCATATGGTCTCACAAGGGGTCTGAGGATCTCATCTCGGTACCTAATGGCAGTCAGGCTACCTCTGGCGAGCACATGGAGGGCTGTGCGGCCCCCCAAAGAAATGCCACCCCACACCATGACTGACCCACCGCCAAACCGGTCATGCTGGAGGATGTTGCAGGCAGCAGAACGTTCTCCACGGCATCTCCAGACTCTGTCACGTGTGCTCAGTGTGAACCTGCTTTCATCTGTGAAGAGCACAGGGCGCCTGTGGACGTCGGGCCCTCATACCACCCTCATGGAGTCTGTTTCTGACCGTTTGAGCAGACACATGCACATTTGTGGCCTGCTGGAGGTCATTTTGCAGGGCTCTGGCAGTGCTCCTCCTGCTCCTCCTTGCACAAAGGTGGAGGTAGCGGTCCTGCTGCTGGGTTGTTGCCCTCCTACGGCCTCCTCCACGTCTCCTGATGTACTGGCCTGTCTCCTGGTAGCGCCTCCATGCTCTGGACACTACGCTGACAGACACAGCAAACCTTCTTGCCACAGCTCGCATTGATGTGCCATCCTGGATGAGCTGCACTACCTGAGCCACTTGTGTGGGTTGTAGACTCCGTCTCATGCTACCACTAGAGTGAAAGCACCGCCAGCATTCAAAAGTGACCAAAACATCAGCCAGGAAGCATAGGAACTGAGAAGTGGTCTGTGGTCACCACCTGCAGAACCACTTCTTTATTGGGGGTGTTTTGCCAATTGCCTATAATTTCCACCTGTTGTCTATTCCATTTGCACAACAGCATGTGAAATGTATTGTCAATCAGTGTTGCTTCCTAAGTGGACAGTTTGATTTCACAGAAGTGTGATTGACTTGGAGTTACATTGTGTTGTTTAACTGTTCCCTTTATTTTTTTTGAGCAGTGTATCATATAAACATGGCATTAGCATGTAATGAAATACTTATTTTCCACCATAATTTGCAAATAAATTCATTAAAAATCCTACAATGTGATTTTCTGGATTTTTCTTTCTCAATTTGTCTGTCATAGTTGACGTGTACCTATGATGAAAATTACTGGCCTCTCTCATCTTTTTAAGTGGGAGAACTTGCACAATTGGTGGCTGACTAAATACTTTTTTCCCCCACTGTATGTGTGTATGTGTATATGTATGTATATATATTACTATTATTCATTATTATTATTATTATAATTTTTTTTTTCAATGTACTTTACTTATATTGTCTCTCGTGCTCTATCCTCCTTCACAACGCAGCTGTCCTTAGAATAAATCAATGTAGGCCTGTAAGTGATTTACCATCTTGAAAGCTCTGACAAATCTAGTGGATTTGAATTTGAAACTTTTTTTATTTATTTTATTTAACTTTTATTTAACTAGGCAAGTCAATTAAGAAACTTGAGATGCCGTTGCTTACCCTGGATGCGTCTCAATTACCTCTCCTTCTCCCAAAGTGTGTACTTGTTCACTTCCCTTTATGGTTATGCAATGAAATTACATTGTCAGATCACAGTCAGATCAACGTGTTTCTGAAGAAATTAACCGGCAATATTCATTCAAAAAAACAGCCCAATAAACTCTACAACATGAACCAATCGTACAGATGGGCACAAAACAGTGCAGAGAGATTAATTGAAACATTGAACTCAAATGAAATGATGAACTCTATACAGTTTTTCAATAACTCACAATACCAAAACAATAAAGAAGGTATCAATTCGGCTACTCAAAACATCAATTGCATTTTCCAAAAAGCAGCATCGAAAGCAAATTTGAGAAAAACAAAGAAATGCAACATCAGAAACAAAAAACAAAATGTTTCTGAAAAATTGTTTGATAACGAATGTAAAACAATTAGAAAACACCTAAGACAAATGTCAAATGAAAAACATAAGCAGCAAAACAACCCAGATCTACACTATGAATACTTTGAAACTCTGAAACAGTATAAACATACACTGAAACGCAAGAAATTGAATTATACCACCAAGACACTTGATGAAATTGAAAGTGCAATTGACCAAAATCAGTTCTAGGACATGTGGAACAATTTAAGCATGACAAAGCCACAAGAATTAGCCATACAAGATGAAGGAATTTGGAAAACTTAATTTTGATAATCTATACAAAAACATCCCACAAAAAGACTTACAACAGAACCAATTAGAAATTCAAGAAAAATGTAACATCCTTGAATCAGTCATTAAAAACTGATTAGATTACCCAATCACCCAACAAGAACTCAATGAAAAGCTCAAATCTAGAAAATCAAAGAAGGCTTGTGGTCTAGATTACATCAGAAATGAAATGCTGAAAAACAGCACATCTGAGTTGCAAAATGCTGTGCTTAAATTGTTCAACATAGTTTTAACTTCTGGCTGCTTCCCTGATGTCTGGAACCAGGGGCTCATCTCCCCTATCCACAAAAGTGGAGACAAATCAGACCCCAATAATTACAGGAGAATTTGCGTAAACAGCAACTTGGGAAAGGTTTTCTGTAGCATTTTGAATTCAAGAATTCAAACCTTTCTTCAAGAAAAAAATGTAATAAGTAAATGTCAAATTTGCTTTCTCCCTAACCATCACACTACTGACCATATATACACACACTAATTAAGAAACACGTCCACCAAAAAAAAGAGGGCAAAATCTTTGCTTGCTTTATTGACTTTAAGAAAGCATTTGATTCTATTTGGTACGAAGGGCTATTCTACAAAATTCTCCAAAGTGGGCTTGGTGGTAAGGTGTATGACTTAATAAAATGTATGTACACAGAAAACAAGTGTGCAATAAAAATCAAAAACCAAAGAACATAATTATTTTCACAACGTCGAGGTGTAAGACAAGGCTGCAGTTTGAGTCCAAATCTTTTCAACATTTATATCAATGAATTAGCAGAAATGTTGGATCATTCTCCAGCCCCAGGACTCACACTATTTGACACAGAGGTAAAATACCTGCTATATGCTGATGACTTGGTACTTATATCACCAACCAAAGAAGGTCTTCAACAGAACCTTAACATTCTAGAGCAATATTGCCATAATTGGGCCCTGGCAGTAAATTTCAAAAAAACAAAAATCATGATTTTCCAAATAAAACCCAGATGTCAGAAACACAAATATAAATTCACCCTGAAAAACACCATAATTGAACACACAAAAAATTACACATACCTTGGTCTGACCATATCTGCATTGTGAAACTTTAGCAGACGCTCTTATCCAGAGCTACTTACAGGAGCAATTAGGGTTAAGTGCCTTGCTCAAGGGCACATCGACAGATATTTCACCTAGTCGGCTCGGGGATTAGAACCAGCGACCTTTCAGGTTACTGGCACAACGCTCTTAACCACTAAGCTACCTGCTGTGAATGCACTCAAAGAAAAAGCCCGCAGAGCATTGTATGCAATAAAAATGAAATTATTCAAAATCAACATCCCAATTAGAATTTGGACCAAAATATTTGACAGTGTAATCCTACCAATAGCTCTTTACGGAAGTGAGGTTTGGGGGGCACTCAATAAACTGGACTTTAAAATGTGGGACAAACATCCAATTGAAGCCCTACATGCAGAATTCTGTCGGAAAATCCAGGGAAACTAATGCATGTAGGGCAGAATTGGGCCACTTTCCAGTTGTAATGAAAATACAGAAAAGATAATTCAGATTTTGGCTACATCTAAATTCAAGTCCAAATTCAAGTCTGCGATTTAAAGCACTTAAAACCAATAAGAGCTGAGCCCAGAAACAAGCCCTCTCAGTCAGCTGGTGTTGGACCTAACCAACCAAGCTGACACCAGCACTGCTTCAAAATAAATAATTCCAATGAACAAAATCATAAACCAATCAAAGGACTCATATTTACAACATTGGAAAAACTAAACAAAATCCCAAAGCCGACTAAATTGCTATCTGACCCTAAACAGAGAATATGAATTGGCTGATTATCTCTACTCTGTCAGAGATACGAAGAAGAGACAGATCCTTACCAAGTACAGGCTGAGTGACCATCAATTGGCAATAGAAACCGGCAGACATAAAAAGACATGGCTACCCAAAGAGGAGCGTATATGTGGTCACTGCACGACAGGGGAGGTAGAAACAGAGATGCACTTTCTCCTTTACTGTGATAAATATTCCTCACAAAGAGATTCATTATTCACAGAAATGACTACATTTATTCCAAATTGTAACTTATTAAACCCAGAGGAAAAACTAAAAATACTCATGGGTGAAGGAGCAATGGCTCCTCTTGCAGCCAAATATGTATTTGCCTGCCATAGCCTGAGGGACACTGAATAATAACATCTGCATAGTAAATAGTAACTTACTTATTATTATTGTTATGGTGGGACGAGAAGGGGAGGAGAGAGAGAAAGAGAGAGGAATGAGAGAGAGATGAGAGAGAGAGTGGAGAGAGAGAGGAAAGAGAGATAGAGGAGAGAGAAAGAGAGAGGAAAGAGAGAGAGGGGAAAGAGAGAGGGAGAGAGATATATATAGAGGAGAGAGAGAAAGAGAGAGGAAAGAGAGAGAGAGGGAGAGGGAGAGAGAGAGAGGAAAGAGAGAGAGGGGAAAGAGGGAGAGAGAGAGAGGAGAGAGAAAGAGAGAGAGGAAAGAAAGAAAGAGAGAGAGGGAGAGAACGAGAGAGAGGAGAGAGAGAGAGGAGAGAGAAAGAGAGAGGAAAGAGAGAGAGAGAGAGAGAGAGAGAGAGAGAGAGGGAGAGGGGAGAAGGAGAGAGAGAGAGAGAGAGAGGGGGGAGAGAGAGGAAAGAGAGAGAGGAAAGAGAGATAGAGGAGAGAGAGAAAGAGAGAGGAAAGAGAGAGAGGGGAAAGAGGGAGAGAGAGAGAGGAGAGAGAGAACGAGAGAGAGGAAAGAAAGAAAGAGAGAGAGAGAGGGAGAGAGAGAGAGAGGGGGAGAGAGGGAGGAAAGAGAGATAGAGAGATAGAAAGAGAGAGTACGAGAGGGGGAGGATAGAGAGAGAGGAGAGAGAGAGTGGAGAGAGAGAGAAGAAAGAGAGATAGAGGAGCGAGAGAAAGAGAGAGGAAAGAGAGAGAGGGGAAAGACAGA
>NW_028159691.1:0-7500 GCF_964263955.1 Coregonus lavaretus | reverse complement strand
GCAGCTTCCCCGCAGTTGTCCAACAATCCTTTCCGACCTCACCCCCAAATGTTCAGCCACCCGTCTTCCATCCATTAAGGTGGGCCCAACCATGGCCATTAACTGTTTTCTGGTGATGATTTTGCCCTTCACCAGAATCTTGGAGAAATGTGGAACAGCTGCAGTTGTACAATCCAGTCTTGCCCCATACACCAGAGGTTCCTCCAACAGCCAATGCACTGACTCCTTCTGAAGTGCGTCTGGACACCTTCATTATGCTCCACAACCTAAGAAGGCCTCTGTAAAATGGAGGTACTCCCTCCCTAGAAATCTGGCTACTATCAACCAAAAATAAAGCCTTCTTTAAACCTAACCCCCCAATACAAGACCTGCCACCCCTCTCCAAACCACATTTTCCAGTCCATAAAGCAACCTTGGAATAAACTGAAACCAGAAAGCAGCAGCCCTACTAGCAAGATGTACAGGACCTTGTCCCCCCTCCTCTTTTGACAAATACAAAACAGTTTGTGGAACCCAATGATATTTATCCCAAAATAAATCTACAATAATCGCCTGTATCTTAGCCAGAAGGCCAGATGGTGGCTCTAAAACTGACAACCGATGCCAGTGCAGAGGCAACCACATTGTTAACTATAATAGTGCGCCCCCTATATGACATACGAGATAACAACCAACGCCATCTCCTCATCCTCCGTTCCACCATTTCAACCACCCCAATCACATTAATCTCCTAGGTATACTCCAAGATACAGTGAGGGAAAAAAGTACTTGATCCCCTGCTGATTTTGTACATTTGCCCACTGACAAATAAATTATCAGCCTATAATTTAAATGGTAGGTTTATTTGAACAGTGAGAGACAGAATAACAAAACAAAAATCAAAAAATGTTATAAATTGATTTGCATTTTAATGAGGGAAATAAGTATTTGACCCCCTCTCAATCAGAAAGATTTCTGGCTCCCAGGTGTCTTATATACAGGTAACGAGCTGAGATTAGGAGCATACTCTTAAAGGGAGTGCTCCTAATCTCAGCTTGTTACCTGTATACACCTGTCCACAGAAGCAATCAATCAATCAGATTCCAAACTCTCCACCATGGCCAAGACCAAAGAGCTCTCCAAGGATGTCAGGGACAAGATTGTAGACCTACACAAGGCTGGAATGGGCTACAAGACCATCGGCAAGCAGCTTGGTGAGAAGGTGACAACAGTTGGTGCGATTATTCGCAAATGGAAGAAACACAAAAGAACTGTCAATCTCCCTCGGCCTGGGGCTCCATGCAAGATCTCACCTCGTGGAGTTGCAATGATCATGAGAACGGTGAGGAATCAGCCCAGAACTACACGGGAGGATCTTGTCAATGATCTCAAGGCAGCTGGGACCATAGTCACCAAGAAAACAATTGGTAACACACTACGCCGTGAAGGACTGAAATCCTGCAGCGCCCGCAAGGTCCCCCTGCTCAAGTAACACATATACATGCCCGTCTGAAGTTTGCCAATGAACATCTGAATTATTCAGAGGAGAACTGGGTGAAAGTGTTGTGGTCAGATGAGACCAAAATAGAGCTTTTTGGCATCAACTCAACTCGCCGTATTTGGAGGAGGAGGAATGCTGCCTATGACCCCAAGAACACCATCCCCACCGTCAAACATGGAGGTGGAAACATTATGCTTTGGGGGTGTTTTTCTGCTAAGGGGACAGGACAACTTTACCGCATCAAAGGGACGATGGACGGGGCCATGTACCGTCAAATCTTGGGTGAGAACCTCCTTCCCTCAGCCAGGGCATTGAAAATGGGTCGTGGATGGGTATTCCAGCATGACAATGACCCAAAACACACGGCCAAGGCAACAAAGGAGTGGCTCAAGAATAAGCATATTAAGGTCCTGGAGTGGCCTAGCCAGTCACCAGACCTAGATCCCATAGAAAATCTGTGGAGGGAGTTGAAGGATCGAGTTGCCAAACGTCAGCCTCGAAACCTTAATGACTTGGAGAAGATCTGCAAAGGAGTGGGACAAAATCCCTCCTGAGATGTGTGCAAACCTGGTGGCCAACTACAAGGAACATCTGACCTCTGTGATTGCCAACAAGGGTTTTGCCACCAAGTACTAAGTCATGTTTTGCAGAGGGGTCAAATACTTATTTCCCTCATTAAAATGCAAATCAATTTATAACATTTTTGACATGCATTTTTCTGGATGTTGTTATTCTGTCTCTCACTGTTCAAATAAACCTACCATTAAAATTATAGACTGATAATTTCTTTGTCAGTGGGCAAACGTACAAAATCAGCAGGGGATCAAATACTTTTTTCCCTCACTGTACTTAAAACCTCCCTTACACCATTCCAGCCCACCTGGTAAAGCCATGATCCCTCCAGACCATTCTCCAATCTGTAAAGCACAACTTTTTTTCCCAATTTACCTTTGCAGAGGATATTCCTCTAAAACGATCAACAATTAGACTCAAACTATCCACCTCCGCTTGAGTTTTCACTAAAATAACAAATAGGAGGAATATCCTCTGAAAGGTACACCCCTTCAATGCGACTTCAATGCTATTTAGTAGTGGCTCTATAGCAATGGTATATAACATTCCCGACAAAGAACATCCCTGCTTAATACCTCTACACACTTTAAAAGGAGCACTCAAGCCACCGTTAACTTTCAATACATTTTCAATGTCACCATATATCACCCTTATCATGGCAATAAAACCAGAGCTGAAACCAAACGTCTCAAAAGTGTGCCATTAGTATTGATGTTCAACTCGGTCAAATGCCTTTTCCTGATCAATTGAAATTAGACCAGCATCCAACCCAATAGTCCTAGAGACTTCCAAAAAATCCGGAATCAGAGAAATGTTATCCCCTTTCTGCCTGCCGGGAAAACAGTAGGACTGGTCCGTATGCATGATTTGCCCAATCACCTCCCTCAGCCTGTTGGACAAAGCCTTTGACAGGATCTTATAATCAGTGCACAATAAAGCCACCGGCCTCCAGTTCTTCACCTCCCTAGGGTCACCCTTTTTTGGCAGTAGGGTGAGGACAGCACTTCTGCAGCTTATCGGTAGTAACCCTCCAGTCAAACTAGTACTCCTGAGTGGCGCAGTGGTCTAAGGCACTGCATCGCAGTGCTAACTGTGCCACTAGAGATCCTGGTTCGAATCCAGGCTCTGTCGTAGCCGGCCGCGACCGGGAGACCCATGGGGTGGCGCACAATTCGTCCAGGGTAGGGGAGGGAATGGCCGGCAGGGATGTCGCTCAGTTGATAGAGCATGGTGTTTGCAACGCCAGGGTTGTGGGTTTGATTCCCACGGGGGGCCAGTATAAAAAATATATGTATTCACTAACTGTAAGTCGCTCTGGATAAGAGCGTCTGTAAAATGTAAATTAACTATTGCTAGCCAATCCTCTCCCAACATAGCCCAAAAATACTTTAAAAAGTCAAATGGAAGCCCATCAATGCCTGGTGCCCTTCCATTTTCCATGCCTTTTAATGCAGTGTATAGCTCCTGCAAAGACAATGGTTGCTCTAGCTCAACCTGAGCTTCTGCAGCCAACTGTGGGAGCCCATCAAGGAACTGCTGTGTCACTGTTTTATCCTCTATGTACTCACACTTGTAGAGCTCAGCATAGAACTCTACTGCCCTCTTTCTAATTTCACTAGGGCTAGTGAGCTCCTGTCCAACAGCTGAATTGAGGCAATGAATAATTATTCTTTGTCCATTCTTTTTCTCTAAACCAAAGAAAAATTTGGATGAGGCATCCATTTCAGAGATTCCCTGAAATGCCCCCTGTGCTCTGATACCCAGCAGGTCTGCCAATGCAGCTTTTTTCCTCTTGAGGACCTGAGTATGGCCTCGATCTCCTGTGGTCTCAACCAACGTCAGGAGTTCCACTATTTCAGACTCTAGGACTTTCATTGATCTGGTGATGTCTTTGGTGACATTCCTCGTGTATTGATTACAGAATTGTTGAATCTGGATTTTCCCTATATCCCACCACTGTTGAAGGGATACAAAACTGGCCTTTTGAGACCTCCATCTCTCCCAGAAAAAACTAAAACATTTCCTGAAGTGAGCATCACTCAATAAAGTTATATTAAAATGCCAGTATGCGCTTTTGGGTTTTACAGCGTTAATGAACACCACCTCTGTTATTAAACAATGATCAGAAAATCACACTGGGGTTATCACACTTGATTTACAGACCTGAGATTGATGCTCAAAACAATAAAACCTATCTAACCTGGCCATAGAGATGGTGTTCTCTCTCACATGGGCCCAGGTGTACTGTCTCGTGCCTCCATGTTGACTCCGCCAAATAACACACAGTTAATGTGTTAAAAAAGTCCTTGAGGCTGTATGATGTTCTTTGTGATTTCTATCTATATCACTGACTGTGCAGTTAAAATCCTCTCAACTGCCACCACTGGGGCGTATACATTTATCAGACACACAGTGGTGTTTTCATACCTCACTCTAACTTTTAATAACCTCCCCTCAACTACCTCTTCAACCTCATATGACAAAGGCAAAACCCTTTTGAGAACAAGAAGGCCACACCCCCACTTTTGGAGTTTTTATGACCCCCCCCCCCCCCACACACACACACACACACACTCCTGTTGCCACATAACTTCATCTTCCATATTACTATGCGTTTCTTGTAGAAAACTTATGTCACTTCCCTTTCCCCTATTTAACTCATACACTATGGCTCTTTTTTTAACGTCTCTCGCCCCATTTACGTTTAAAGAAGAAATCTTAAAACTGCTCATGGATGAAAAAAAATACAGCGGACGACACAGAAACCACATCTCTTTACAGAGTTAAGGCTGCGACTGAACTCTTTAACTTCCTTTAGAATTTACATCACTTATCACTCTCGTGACCACTTCCTTGAGTCTAGCAATTTCAGGGCTTGTCAAACCTCCCCCTGTTATTTTTGACATCAGAAACATTGCTGATTCAATAAACAATTCACTTTCAGGAAAAAAATCTGTTACATTATAATCCTGCATATATTTCTTCCCTTTTGTCAAATTCAGAAATTGACGTACCTTCTCAATCCCATACCTCCCTTTCACCCCATTTCTCTCACTATTTTGTTGTGACGCGTCAGATGACTCACTCTCGCTATCCTCCCCAGAAGAAAACTCCACCATCTCTACAACCTGTTTATCCTCAACTGATTTATCAATCTCTACCTTCCTCTTAGAATTAGACACTTCACCAACCCTTTAATTCTTCCTCTTACTCCTCAGTACTTTGAAAACAGCTGCTTCCTTTTCCATTATTTCAATCTCCTCTTGATCTCCAATTTCATATTCCAGTACCACCTCAGCGACCGCAGTCGCAATCTCACCAACCGTTTCCCCTCCCTCTTTGTTCTGATCTACCACAAATGCCCCCGTAGCCACACTGCTTTCCTTTCCTACTTTTCCAACCACATCTGCCCACCTTCTCCCTTCCCCTGCACCCTTAGAATGTTCATCCCTTCGTGGTAGAGCTGCTACCGGGCTCTGCGCGCTCGTTCTCGGGACAATAACGTACCAAATGCCCCTCTCTTCCACAGCTAAAGCATTTCATTGATTCAGTAGAAGCGTAGAAGACATAATCAAATCCATCAATCTTAAAATTTAACGCTAAATTCAGTTCATCAGTGTCCTTTAAAATCATATGCACTTGTCTCCTATGAGACACGACATGTTTCAGCAAAGGAGATTTGCATCCAAAAATAACCTTATTTATTGTAGATACAAGCTGACCATGAGGAGATAACTCTCGCTCCAACACTTCATCTCTAACAAATGGTGGCACGTTAGAAAGTATAACTTTATTCGCCGGATTCGTAAGAGGAAATACAGTGTCTCCCGTGACACAACACCACTCTCAATGACGTATTCATCTTTTCAATGGAATCTAAGAATACCACTACAGCACTATTCATCCTTGAGGCTGACTTTATGCTATCATACCCAATGATAGCACCCACTGCCAAGCTACATTCTTCCACTGAACACCCGGCCGCAGCAGGAATCTTTACTCCATGCCGCCGACTAAGTTTTTCAAACTCCAAACCTCCGCGAGTGGCCATTGCAACCAGCTCCACCCGTTGGTTGTGCCCTCGAGAAAAACAACCTCAAAGATCCCACCACCCTATACGTGCTTAGTGATAGTTAGACAAGATAACCTTAAAACAATTAAAGTATATATATATACACACCGAAACCCAATAGAGTGAAAGGAATTCCAGTCGCTCTCACAATCATTCCTGCTTCATGACTCACTCCCAGCATGCACACAGTGTGCCATCACAGCAGCAAGATTTGTGACCTGTTGCTGCAAGAAAAGGGCAACCAGTTAGGAACAAACACCGTTGTAAATACAACCCATATTTATATTTAAATACATTGTTACAACACTGTACATAGACATAATATGATATTTGAAATGTGTCTATTCCTTTGAAACTTTTGTGAGTGTAATGTTTACTGTTAATGTCTGATTGTTTATTTCACTTGCTTTGGCAATGTAAACATATGTTTCCCATGCCAATAAAGTCCTTTGGATTGACATTGAATTGAGAGAGAGAGAGAGAGAGAGAGAGAGAGAGAGAGAGAGAGAGAGAGAGAGAGAGAGAGAGAGAGAGAGAGCATGAGAGAGGGAGGAGAGAGAGAAAGAGAGAGGAAATAGAGATAGAGGTGAGAGAGAGAGAAGAGAGAGAGAGGAGAGAGAGAGAGAAGAGAGAGAGAAGAGAGAGAGAGAGAGAGCATGAGAGGGGGAGGAGAGAGAGAGAAAGAGAGAGGAAATAGAGATAGAGGTGAGAGAGAGAGAAGAGAGAGAGAGAGAGAGAGAGACAGAGAGAGGGAGGAAGAGAGAGAGAGAGAGAGAGAGAGAGAGAGAGAGAGAGAGAGAGAGAGAGCACGAGAGAGGGAGGAGAGAGAGAGAGAGCAATGTATGGTAGAGTGTGAGAGGCAGAAAGACAGAAAAAGGAGAAGGAGAGTAGAAAAGAGAGGAGAGAAGGAGAGAAGGAGAGAAAGAGAGAAAGAGGGAAGGAGAGAAGGAGACTGGGTTGTGGGTTCCTGTGAAAAGATAAGCCTGTGGATCCACAGCCTTGTAAAACCTAACCAAAGTTTTCATATTAATAAACCTCAGAGTCAGGTCTAATGGGAAATGACACCACAGGTAACATTATCACATTCTGTTTATCGAGCGGATAGGTGGGACTCTGGGGAGTAGGAGAACGTTGCCTCTAGATGCTGATCCTATGCTGATCCTAGGTAGCACAGGAGGTTGGTGGCACCTTTATTGGGGAGGACGGGCTCGTTGTAACGGCTGGTGCGGAATTAGTGTAATGGTATCAAATACATCAAACACATGGTTTCCAGGTGGTTGATTTAATTCCATTTGCTCCGTTCCAACCATTATTATGAGCTGTCAGCAGCCTAATGTGCTATGTAGGTTAGTAACTGACTGACTGACTGACTGAC
>NW_028159692.1:0-58390 GCF_964263955.1 Coregonus lavaretus | reverse complement strand
TCAACAGTGGTGGGATATAGGGAAAATACAGATTCAACAATTATGTAATCAATACACGAGGAATGTCACCAAGGATATCACCAGATCAATGAAAGCCCTAGAGACTGAAATAGTGGAACTCTTGACGTTGGTTGAGACCACAGGAGATCGAGGCCATACTCAGGCCCTCAAGAGGAAAAAAGCTGCATTGGCAGACCTGCTGGGTATCAGAGCACAGGGGGCATTGGTGAGAAGTAAGTTTCTAGGGAATCTCTGAAATGGATGCCTCATCCAAATTTTGCTTTGGTTTAGAGAAAAAGAATGGACAAAGAAAAATTATTAAGCTGTTGGACAGGAGCTCACTAGCCCTAGTGAAATTAGAAAGAGGGGCAGTAGAGTTCTATGCTGAGCTCTACAAGTGTGAGTACAAAGAGGATAAAACAGTGACACAACAGTTCCTTGATGGGCTCCCACAGGTGGCTGTAGAAGCTCAGGTTGAGCTAGAGCAACCATTGTCTTTGCAGGAGCTATACACTGCATTAAAAGGCATGGAAATGGAAGGGCACCAGGCATTGATGGGCTTCCCGTTGACTTTTTTAAGTATTTTTGGGCTATGTTGGGAGATGATTGGCTAGCAGTAGTTAATGATAGTTTAACGGAGGGTTACTACCAATAAGCTGCAGAAGGGCTGTCCTCACCTTACTGCCCAAAAAGGGTGACCCTAGGGAGGTGAAGAACTGGAGGCCGGTGGCTCTATTGTGCACTAATTATAAGATCCTGTCAAAGGCTTTGTCCACAGGCTGAGGGAGGTGATGGGGCAAATCTTACATATGGACCAGTCCTGCTGTGTTCCCGGCAGGCAGATAAGGGGATAACATTTCTCTGATCAGGATTTTTTGGACGTCTCTAGGGCTATTGGTTGGATGCTGGGTCTAATTTCAATTGATCAAGAAAAGGCATTTGACCGAGTTGAACATGGCACATCGTTGAGGCGTTTGGTTCAGCTCTGGTTTTATTGCCATGATAAAGGTGATATATGGTGACATTGTAAGTGTATTGAAAGTTAACGGTGGTTTGAGTGCTCCTTTTAAAGTGTGTAGAGGTATTAGGCTGGGATGTTCTTTGTCGGAATGTTATATGCCAATGCTATAGAGCCACTACTAAATAGCGTTAGAAGTCGCATTGAAGGGGTGTACCTTTCAGAGGATATTCCTCCTATTTGTCTCTCAGCCTATGCTGATGATGTAGTTGTTTTAGTGAAAAATCAAGCGGAGGTGGATAGTTTGAGTCTAATGGTTGATCGTTTTAGGGGAATATCCTCTGCAAAGGTAAATTGGGAAAAAAGTTGTGCTTTACAGATTGGAGAATGGTCTGGAGGGATCATGGCTTTGCCAGGGGGGCTGGAATGGTGTAAGGGAGGTTTTAAGTTTCTTGGAGTGTACCTAGGAGATGAGGGGACAATGGAAAAAAATTGGATTGGGGTGGTTGAAATGGTGGAAGGGAGGATGAGGAGATGGCGTTGGTTGTTATCGCGTATGTCATATAGGGGGCGCACTATTATAGTTAACAATGTGATTGCCTCTGCACTGTGGCATTGGTTGTCAGTTTTAGAGCCACCATCTGGCCTTCTGGCTAAGATACAGGCAATTATTGTGGATTTTTTTTGGGATAAATATCACTGGTTCCACAAAATGTTTTGTATTTGTCAAAAGAGGAGGGGGGACAAGGTCTTGTACATCTTGCTAGTAGGGCTGCTGCTTTCCGGTTTCAGTTTATTCAAAGGTTGGTTTATGGACCGGAAAATGTGGTTTGGAGAGGGTGGCAGGTCTTGTATTACAGCAGTTTGGGGGATTAGGTTTAAAAAAGCTTTATTTTTGGTGGATAGTAGCCAGATTTCTAGGGAGGGTAGTACCTCCGTTTTACAGAGGCCTTCTTAGGGTGTGGAGCATTATGAAGGCGTCCAGACGAACGTCAGCGGAGTCAGCGCATTGGCTGTTGGAGGAACCTCTGGTGTATGGGGCAAGACTGGATTGTACAACTGCAGCAGTTCCATATTTGTCCAAGATTCTGGTGAAGGGCAAAATCATCACCTTAAAACAGTTAATGGCCATGGCTGGGCCCGCCTTAATGGATGGAAGACGGGTGGCTGAACATTTGGGGTGAGGTCGGAAAGGATTGTCGGACAACTGCTGGGAAGCTGCAGGAAGGCTCTGTCAGCAGAAGAGTGGGGTATGCTGAATAGTCACAAGAAGAAGGTACAAGATGAAACGTCTCATTTCCAAGACTAGGGATTACACCCAATATCCCAGAGTCAGAAAGAAAGGCGTTATTACTGGATTTGAGAGGGTTTGGAAGAGGTGGGTTCTGATGAGGTGAATGGGAAAGACTTATATAGGGGGTGTGTCAAGGTTTTGAATAAAGGTCAATTGAAAAATAGAAAAGACACTCCATGGAGGGTAAAATTGGGCATTGATGACAAGGTAAAGCCAGCATGGAGAGCACTGTACAAGCCACTGTTACAAAATGGTACTGGGGATATGCAATGGAGGGTTTTGCATGGCATCATTGCAGTTAATGCTTTTGTATCTGTATTAACTCAGATGTTGGAGATGGATGCCCTTTTTGTAATATAAGAGAACTATTTTTCACTGTTTTATGGAGTGTGAGAGGATAAAACCTCTCTTGGAAATGCTGGAGTCTTTGTTTAAAGCTGTAGGGGAGATTTTCAATAACACTGTTTTTATTTTGGGGTTTCAATATAGTAAACAACAGAAAATAAAATGTCAACTGTTCAATTTTATTTTGGGACAAGCTAGATGTCAATTTTTCTGAGTAGGAAACATAAGATAGAAACGGGATATGGCAGGATGTAAGATGTGTTTTTAAAGGATTAGTGAAAGCAAGAATAAAAGTGGATTTTGAGTTCTTCTCAGCTGTAAAAGATCTCCCATTGTTTGAGGAGAAGTGGGCTTACGAAAGAGCGGTTTGTTTTGTGGAGGAGGGGAAACTATTTTTTGTTGATGAAATGAGTTGAATGTATATGTTCTTTTGTATTTTTATTTTATTTATTTTATTTAGGAATTACATTTGTGTTTTCATTCTGAAAAGGCAGTGTGCCATTATGTATGTTAACACTTGAGTATAAAATAAAGTATAAAAACTCTCTCTCTCTCTCTCTCGCTCTGTCTTTCTTTTCACCCATCTCTCGCTCTCCCTCTCATTCTACCCCCCCCCCCTCTCTCTATCTATATATATATATATATCCTTCTCTCCTCTCTCTCTCTCTCTCTCTCTCTCTCTCTCTCTCTCTCTCTCTCTCTCTCTCTCTCTCTCTCTCTCTCTCTCTCTCTCTCTCTCCTCTCTCTCTCTCTCTCTCTCTATCATTCTCTCTCTCTCCCGCTCATTCTATCTCCCCCCTCTCTTTCTCTCTCGCGCTCTCCCCATCTCTTTCTCCTTCTCATTCTCTCCCTCCCTCTCTCTATCTCTCTCACACTCCCTCTCTCTCGCTCTTAAATTCTCACACACAAACATACACTAAAGTGTTGTTGACAGATTTTACAGACTGACTGAATTGTATGTTCTTGTTGAATGTACTCTATAGCTCATTAGTACTTACATCACATTGAGTTAAGGAGGTAGATAGCAGCTCGTTAGCCCACTGCAGTCAGTCAAAGCCATGGAGACAGAACTCTCAGAAGCAGGGAGTGTTCAGGTTATTTTGTTTGGAGGGTCCAAACAGAATGCGGAATGTGAAGAATGCATTTAGGAAAATATCCAGAAGTTTCTGTCACAATGGGGAGTCACTTGCTTTGAGTGGTGTGGAAAGAGTTGTGTCATTGAAATATGGCAGGACAAGTGCAGAAGCGTTGCTCATTAATACACCACTCACACTGTAAACGTTTTCACCTCAGTTATACCTCCTTTTCTTGAAAGGAAAAATACATAATAGCGTTATGGAACAGGAACCTCCACCGATGCCAGTGTAGAGTGTGATGGCAGGAGTATTTCTGTGTCTCTGGATTCACTGAATAGACACCTCCTCAGAATGAGAGAACTTTCTCACTTTTCCCCTCACAGTACGTAAACTAAGGCACAAAACACATAATGCCAGTATGACTCAGTCAGGAGTTTGCCTGAGAAAAATTACAATTACCCTGCCTATAACAAAGAGAGGATTCTCTATGAGACAATCCTATTATCCCAGGTAGAGAGAGTTGATGTGGGAGCCTTAGTACTGAAATCCTCTCTAAAACTATGTCTTTAATTCACCCACTATCCTGCTATGTGAGATCATGTCTGACTAGGACTAGATATTCATAGCCACAGGCATGGGCAGATTTGACATTCATCCTCTAAATAATTCTTCGTAAATCCTTCTCTGGGTCATTGTGCGAGAGTCTGCTCAGAAGGTTTCCCTGGTACTGGTGACTGTGTTAGGGTCCTGTTCAACTGTCATCTGATTAGTCAAACATTTAAATCCTACACTGAGACTTAATTGGATCATTAATCTTATGGATCATAGACTGCATTGAAAAAAGATGTCCAACGCAGCATCAAGAATACAGAGATGCCACATTGGTGCTCCTAATTTACTCCAGTGTCACTCACTGTAAAGGTTCATCCATTATTCATGTACTGTATTTGCCAGTGCTTTTTTGTACTGTCTATTCTACTGTACGTTCTACACACAGCTCTGTCAGACCCTAGGAGTTAATGGTGAAAACCAAACGAAAATATGTCACCATAGAAACCAAGAGAGGAAGATAAAAACAAATTACATTTTGTATAATTAGAGGAGTAGGTGCTGTCCTGCCAGACATCTTGTAAAAAACGACAAAGAGAGAGAGAGAGAGAGAGAGAGACAGAGAGAGAGAGAGAGAGAGAGAGAGAGAGAGAGAGAGAGAGAGAGAGGGATAGAGAGAGAGAGAGGGATAGAGAGAGAGAGAGGAGAGAGAGAGAGAGAGGAGAGAGAGAGAGAGAGAGAGAGAGAGAGAGAGAGAGAGAGAGAGAGAGAGAGAGAGGAGAGAGAAGAAGAGAGAGAGAGAGGGGGGGGAGACAGAGGGGGAGAGAGAGAGAGAGAGACAGAGAGAGAGAGAGAGAGAGAGAGAGGAGAGAGAGAGAGAGAGAGAGAGAGAGAGAGAGAGAGAGAGAGAGAGAGAGAGAGAGAGAGAGGAGAGAGAGAGAGAGAGAGAGAGAGGAGAGGAGAGAGAGAGAGAGGAGAGAGAGAGAGAGAGACAGAGAGAGAGAGAGAGAGAGAGAGAGAGAGAGAGAGAGAGAGAGAGAGAGACAGAGAGAGAGAGAGAGAGAGAGAGAGAGAGAGAGAGAGAGAGAGAGAGAGAGTGAGAGAGAGAGAGAGAGAGGAGAGAGAGAAAACCTTTCTTTGTTTAATGTTAAAGGGAAAACTCCTTGCTGTATTTACAATCATAGGAAGTTGTCAGCAGGTTTTTTTTTATTGAACCTGGACCTAAACCAGACTAGGAGACCTGTTATTGTGACAGGTTAAAGGACATATTCATAGCCTGTTATACACTAAAAAGTATTAGTAAGTTCATGGTATGTAAGGATCTTAAAATATCTAAGGTTAAAAAGATCATGCATCCAGTACTAGTTCATAGAGATTGATAAAATTCATAAATGTGTTAAAATCCGTCAAGTGTAAAAGGGTAAATTATTGTAAGAGGAATGTGTAAACGTTATATTGACTACTTTATTTTGTGGTGCCTAATTTAAGGGTAAAAGTGTTAATCTGTGATCTACTAAATGCTCTTAATCTATGAGCCTGAGATCGATTGCTCTGGTCTCCACCCAACTTTCTGGGGAAATCGCGGTCTTTTTCTCATTATACTAAAGTTTTCAGTGAGGAAACAACTGCGTCACTTTCGTGATTATTTCTCCCCCTTTTTCAGGGGCGTAACATTTTGGAGGCTCCGCTGAGATTGCTGCTCAGATGTCCGGCTTCCACATCCTGGTCGCTGATTTCCGAGCCAGCTAAATCCCTACATAACAACCCAGGCAGGCTGCAGTGAGGAAAGTGTTGCTGTTCGAGGGGAGCTGGAAGTTGAGGGTTAAGTCACGTGTCAACTGAGGCCGTTGAGAGACCATCAGAGACAGTAAGGACCATCTAATTCAGAGTCCAACTCCTGCACAGTAAAGGTTCCTCCTGTCTGTCAACATGACAACCGCCTTGGAAGAACTACAGAAGAGGTAGTAGGAGAATTGCACACCCTGACTAAAGACAAGTTACTAGACGTATGTGATTTCCTTGACATATCAGGCGAACAGAGAAGAGTTGTTCAAGACAAATCCCGCATATCATTGATGACTCACATTATGATGTTCCTTGAAAGAGAGGAAGTTGCAGAGTTAGAAGATGGCGGCATGTCGGAATTATTGCTACTTAAAGACAAAATGACAGAGATGATCAGTGGCATAGATAGCAAGACAGGGCAAACTGACCATGATATTGAAACAGCCAGAAACACATCACATAATCGAGGGACTGAGAACTGTAACCCCCACAACAAGGGGTGGGAACTGAGCAGAGTACTGCAGACAAAGCCAGTGATTCTCTGCGCCAGCCCCAACCCCTGCCCATCTTCAGAGGAGCATGCAGCTCTCACCCAGTGCACAGCCCGGCTCATACTGGCGCAAAGAGTTAAACATTTCTGGGCAGATAGGTGAACCGGGCCAGAAAGATAAACTGACTTTTTCCAGCCTTGCCCATCAGATTGAGAATGGACTTAACAGAGGCTATCCTGAGGTAGAAATAGTAGACGCAGTAATCAGGGCTATTTCTCCAGGCTCACAGCTACGCAGCTACTTGGAAGGTAAACCCCAGCTAACTCTTCCCACACTTAGATGCATCCTGCGTTCCCACTTCCAAGAGAAGAGTGCAACAGAGCTTTACAAACAGCTAGCTTCAGAAGCACAGCATAGCAAGGAGACCCCTCAAAGCTTCCTGATGCTGTTAGATTTGAGGCAGAAAGTACTATTTGCGTCCCAGGAGTCAGAATCAGGGCTTAAGTATGACCCTGCTCTAGTCCAGCGCATGTGTTTACACACAGTCCTTACAGGTCTCCAGAGTGACAGTATCAGGATAGACATGCAGCCTCTCCTGCTTGATAGCGAAACATCAGATGAGGTTTTGCTAGAGAAGCTTAACATTGCTTGTGCTAATGAGATAGAAAGACGAAACAAAAAGCGTTTTAATGCCCCACAGCCTGCTACAACTGTAAGTGTAGTCCAGTTAGAAGATACGCCATCTGCAAAGTGTCCTGTGAAGGAAGCCAAAGCTAAGATACCCGCAGAACTGTTAACAGAGTTAGCTGAACTTAAGACAGGTGTAGCTTCCCTAAAAGGTCTCAGTGCAGAGATTGCTCAGATTAAGGAGACATTACAGCAGCCTATGTTTCAGTCATCGCCTTATGCCCATGCCCCGCTTCCAGTTAGGAGGCCAGATAGTGACCCCCAGCCACCTGTTTCCCAGCAGCAGTATTACAGCAACTACAGTCAGCCTCAAGCACCTGACCCTGCGCAGCATCAATATGCTCCTAACCTGTATACCAACCGCTCTGCTCAAGCTCCAAGGAGGTGTTTTGTCTGCCAGCAGGCCAGAACAGATGCACGCTGCACACACTGCTTCCGATGTGGGAGTGGAGAACATTTTCAAGCTGGATGTAAAATCCGGGGAGTCAGACCATCCAAAGAGGCCCCTTTAAACGGGGAAGGGTTACCGCTGAGGGACAAGTGTTAACCGTAGCTACCAAAAAGTCCCAGAAATGTGCAAATTGTGCCAGAGAAGAGTCATTTGAGAACCTGAAACAATGTTCATCATGTAAAGAGACACTGTACTGTTCCAAAGGATGTCAAAACCAACATTGGACTAAACATAAGGAAAAATGCACTCACCTGAAAATTGACTCTACCTGTGAAAAGCTTTCCTGTACAGAAGAAAATGCCCACTCTTTACCATCCCTAGCTCAAGGTTGCCACCCCCATAAGGTCACCTCGCTAGTCGGTAGACAGTGCCTAGTTGAGTGTCACCTGAATCGCCACCACCTCCAAGCTCTATGGGACACAGGCTCTCAGGTATCGGTCATTGACGAACGATGGAAAGCGGAATCTCTCCCAAACGCAAGGCTGAGGGATGTTTCAGAAATTCTGGACTCACCTGATGATCTAAGATTGACGGCAGCAAATGGGACTGAAATGCCGTACCTGGGATGGATTGAAACAACTTTTCGGCTAGCCTCTGAAACTGACCAAACGAAGGAACTGATCATCCCAGTGCTGGTAATGAAAGGCTGTCACCTATCTCATCCCATCATAGGTTTCAATGTTATTGAGCACATCCTGACAATGACCGAAAAGACTAAACGGTACAGTACAGTAAAAAAAGCTTTCCCAAGCCTCAAAAGAAATAAGGTGAGAGCTTTTATACAGGCTGTTAGTGCAGAACAGACAGATGAATACACAGTGAAAACCAAGAAAGAGAAGGTTGCTGTACCAAAACACAGTAGCATTCAGATTGAGTGCCGGGTAGCTTCCCAGCCTTTCAAAGATGACATGACAATGCTTTTCCAGCCAGACCTGAACCCGCAGTGGCCAGATGAACTTGAGTTCTTTGACACACTAGTCAGAGTTAGGAAAGGTGTTTTTCCAGTTGTCATGCTTGATGTCTCTAACCCCACTGACCACGACATTGCCCTGCTAGGACGCACCATAATCGGTACAGTACAAACCATTATGACTGTGTTACCTGCCCAAGTCTTTGAAAAAGCTGTCACCCCAGCCACAGTGAATCACACCAGTGTTCAAACCCCATGTACTGCTACTGAACAGTGGGACCCACCAGTAGGTTTAAGTCACCTAACCGAAGAACAGAGAGAGGTTGTTAGGAAAATGCTTAGAGAAGAGTGTCACTCCTTCTCCAGATCAGACAATGACATTGGCTGCATTGAACGATTGAAAAATACTATTTCTCTAAAGGACTCTGAACCAGTCAAGCGCACATACATGTCAGTGCCCAGGCCACTGTATCAGGAGATGAAGGGTTACCTTCATGACCTCATAGCCCAGGGTTGGGTTAGGAAGTCAAACTCTTCATATTCTTCACCTGTCGTTTACGTTAGGAAGAAGGACGGGACCCTCCGGTTGTGTATAGATTACAGAGACCTGAACAGAAAGACACATCCCGACCGCCAGCCCATCCCTCGGGTCCAGGACATCATGGACAGTTTAGGTGGTAATTCCTGGTTCTCCCTTTTAGATCAGGGAAAAGCATATCACCAAGGGTTCATCTCTGAAGAAAACAGATCACTGACAGCATTTGTGACCCCATGGGGACTCTATGAGTGGATACGTATGCCATTCGGCCTCATGAACGCTCTTGCAGCTTTTCAGCGTTGTATGGAGGAATGTTTGGAAGGGCTCCGGGACAACATCTGCATTCCTTATCTGGACGACACGCTAGTTTTCAGTAAAACTTTCGACAGCCATGTGAATGATGTGCAAAAGGTTTTGCAGCGTCTCAGAGAGTATGGCATCAAACTCAAGCCAAGTAAGTGTAATCTCTTTAAACCCCAGGTCCGTTATTTGGGCAGAATAGTGTCTGCAGACGGCAGCAAAGTTGACCCAGCCGATTTTGAAGCAGTAAGAGCATTGAAAGAGATCAGACCACAGACTGTGGGCCAGCTCAGAAAAATGCTTGGTTTACTCACTTACTACAGACAGTACATCAAAGACTTTTCTAGGAGGGCCAGCTGTCTGTGTTACCTCCTGAAAGCAGATTCAGAGAAATTACCTGACCACCCACGGAAAGCAAAAACAAAGAAAGTAAGTCATGTGGTGCCCTCAAACAAGCCAATCCTGTGGACTGACCAGCATCAACAGGCACTTGAACAGCTGATTGAGTGTCTGCTTCACCCACCAGTCTTAGGTTTCCCTGACTTCACTCAGCCATTTGTTGTACACACTGATGCGTCACACCAAGGCTTGGGAGCAGTTCTTTATCAAGAGCAAGATGGGAAGCTTAGGGTCATTGCTTATGGCTCTCGAACCTTAACAGCAGCTGAGAAGAACTATCACTACCACTCTGGCAAGCTAGAATTTCTAGCTCTAAAATGGGCAATCACTGATAAGTTCCATGATTATTTGTACTATGCTCCGACCTTCACTGTATACAGTGATAACAACCCGCTCAGCTACATTCTGTCTACTGCAAAACTGAACGCAACCACTTCCAGGTGGGTTGCAGAATTGGCTGATTTCCACTTTACAATAAAGTACAGGCCAGGCAGAGAGAACAGTGATGCAGATGCTTTGTCGAGGATGCCACTGGATGTAGAGTCACTGATGAGAGAATGTTCTGAGGAGCTTCCACCAGACACCATTGCCGCCACTATACAAGCAGTAGAGGTACAGAAAGAGCCTTTTGTGCCTTGGTCAATTTCAGCTGCATCTATGTCAGTATCAGCTGAAGGTGAGACAACTACAGCAACAATCAGCTCGATCCCAAAAGAGGGGATAAGAGAGGCACAAGAGTCTGATCCGGTCATCCGTCCTGTGCTCGATTTCAAGCTGTCTGGTTCCAAACCGCCAGTTAAAGAGCAAAAGGAATTCAGTCCAAAGACAAAATGCCTATTCAGAGAATGGGACAAATTGACAATCGACAGTGATGGTATTCTTTACAGAATCACTACAGCCCGCAAGCAGTTAGTTCTACCAGAGCAGTACAAAGGTAAAGTGATGGAAGAGTTGCACAATAACATGGGACACCAAGGTACTGACCGCACTGTATCACTAGTACGTGACCGCTTCTTCTGGCCTTATATGCAATCTGACATCGAGCACTATGTGACTAAAACTTGTAGCTGTGTCAAGCAGAAAAAGCCAGGCCATGAAACAAGAGCTCCTCTGACAAACATTGTGACAACACATCCATTTGAACTGGTATGTATAGATTTCCTCCATCTCGACAGATGCAAAGGGGGATATGAGTACATCCTCGTGATTGTTGATCATTTTACACGTTACACTCAAGCCTACGCCACCACATCAAAGTCAGGAAAAACTGCTGCAAATCTCATCTTCAATGACTTTGCCCTGAAGTTTGGGTTCCCCTCCCGCATCCACCATGACCAAGGGGGAGAATTTGAAAATCAGTTGTTCCATCAGTTAAAGAAACTCAGTGGCATGGCGGGGTCCAGAACAACACCCTACCACCCGATGGGGAAAGGTCAAGTGGAACGAATGAACAGAACATTATTGCAAATGCTAAAGACACTAACTGAGACACAAAAGTCAAACTGGAAGGAGTCTCTAAACAAACTGGTTTATGCCTATAACTGCACCCGTTGCGAAGTGACTGGCTATTCACCATTTTATCTTCTGTTTGGGAGATCACCCAGGCTTCCAGTTGATATGTTCTTTGGATTGTGCACAGAGGCAGGTTCCAGTAACCAGCGAGACTACGTGGAGAACTGGAAACGAGGAATGGAAGAAGCATACGCCATTGCAAATGAAAATGCTCAGAAAGCTGCTGAAAGAAGTAAGAAGTACTATGACACTAAAGTTAGGAGTTCAGTGCTACAGCCTGGCGAGCGAGTTCTGATTAAAAACCTGACACCAAGAGGAGGACCAGGCAAACTCTGTAACTATTGGGAAGATCAAATTCACACAGTAGTGAGACAAATGGGTTCAGACCTGCCGATTTATGAGTTGAGACCAGAAAAGGGTAGGGGACGCTCCCGGGTCCTGCACAGAAACCTGCTCATGTCCTGTGACCACTTACCTTTTGAGAGACAACCAGAAATGACTAAAGATGACAAAAGTAAGAAAAAGAGACATCAGCCTGGATCACAGCCTCTAGATTCTGATGAAGACAGCGGGGATGAATATGACCTTCATCATGAGCCGCTACAGGTCCCCACATCTCCTACAGTACCTGAGAGGTATGCTGAACCAGCGAGAGAGTCGGAAAACAGGCCCCCACCAGTGAAACAAACAGTTGCGGTGCCAGTTCCTGATATGCTACCAGCACAGCCGCTTGTTGAAAATCAGCTGGAGGAGAAAACAACAGTTAAAGAACTGCCTGCTGAGGAGATTAACTTGCCTGCTGAAAATGTGCCTGATGATCGTCCACTAAGTGCCTTTCCTTCATTAACTGCTGCTGCTGAACCTGAGGAACCAGCTTACCAGCTGCCACAAAGAGAGAGACACCCTCCAAGACGTACCACCTATGATCAGCTTGGTATCCCTTCCTGCTACAGTATCCAGCCACAGCCACAGTTGTTCCCTGTCTACCCTGCACCAGGACTGGTTCCATGGCTGCCATCACTACAGCGATATTACCTTCAGCCACCCTACATGTATGGATTTCAGCAAACTTGAGGCTACAGAGTTGACATGTTTGACCATGGACTACTGACTGATTTCACAGACTTTCACGAGACAATTAGCAGACTATGCATATAGATCATTAAAACTGATGGACTGTTGACAATAGTATGAGAAAAGACTGCTTACGGACTGTTTATACAGCTGGTCAACAGATATGGACTGTGAATATAACTTCTTGGTTCTATTTGAACTGTGAACTTTGACCTCTGCTCAAGGACTATCTTACAGAAGAGGATTTTCTACGTCCAGTGCTTAGACTGTTTAAGAAGACAATGTTGGTAATGTTGTGACAACATTTATTTTGTCGGGGAGAGTGTGACAGGTTAAAGGACATATTCATAGCCTGTTATACACTAAAAAGTATTAGTAAGTTCATGGTATGTAAGGATCTTAAAATATCTAAGGTTAAAAAGATCATGCATCCAGTACTAGTTCATAGAGATTGATAAAATTCATAAATGTGTTAAAATCCGTCAAGTGTAAAAGGGTAAATTATTGTAAGAGGAATGTGTAAACGTTATATTGACTACTTTATTTTGTGGTGCCTAATTTAAGGGTAAAAGTGTTAATCTGTGATCTACTAAATGCTCTTAATCTATGAGCCTGAGATCGATTGCTCTGGTCTCCACCCAACTTTCTGGGGAAATCGCAGTCTTTTTCTCATTATACTAAAGTTTTCAGTGAGGAAACAACTGCGTCACTTTCGTGATTATTTCTCCCCTTTTTCAGGGGCGTAACATTATATTCCACCCAGAAAAACACTCACTGGATCACTCTTATTACTTCAACAGTGGCAATCACTGTGGCACACCCTGTAGTCATCTGGAATAGGCCTCCCTTCTCCTCTTCTTCTCTAGAAATGGTGCTCTTTGTCCAGTATCCATCCATCCAATTCCTCATTCACCCCTGGTTCCCGTCCATTTCCCCTCTGGAGCCCTGTCCCCCAGTGGGAATATCAATGAGGTGCTGTGGCCCCTAGGTCGGGGAGTGGTGCGGTGAGGGTGAGGCTGGGAGGAGTGGGGGGCCCTGGGGTCTGGGAGCGGGGAGTGATGGTGAGGCTGGGAGGAGTGGGGGGCCCTGGGGTCTGGGAGTGGGGTGGCGATGGTGAGGCTGGGAGGAGTGGGGGGCCCTGGGGTCTGGGAGTGGGGTGGCGATGGTGAGGCTGGGAGGAGTGGGGGGCCCTGGGGTCTGGGAGCAGGGTGGCGATGGTGAGGCTGGGAGGAGTGTTGGATCCTGAGGGGTCGCTATCCCTCTACGAGGGGCTGGGCAGATACCTGGGACCATATGAACAAACACTATGAAATAACATAGAAAGTATAGGGAGGAGAGAGAGAAGGAGCCTCAGGGGAGGAAAACATCTGTCCTTTATGGATGGGTTCTTAAGGTTTGTGTGGGAGTGCCAGGGATTCATATGGCTGTGTGTGTGTATGTGCTCGCGTGCATCTATCTGTCTGTGTTTAGAGAAGTGACTGACATTTCACTTGTATAATATAATAATAATAATAATATAATTATAAGATGTTCCGTCTCTATCAATCTGATTAATTGATCTGTTATTTTTTTCCAATTAGAGAGGAATCCCACATTCTCACAGTGACCACATCTGACAAGGCATCACCCAAGTCAAACATTCTCACCATGGTACCTACTCATCTCAAATTTTTAAGGAGACCCAGTGGCTCTGTGCTAGGTCTGACCTTCCCCAAATGCATTGTGTGTCGATATGATCCGGTCTGTAAGGTGTGGTGGAGATAGTTCTGGTCCTCATCCACAGTTAAGGGGGGGGATCTTTAGTGTCCACTATCCAACAGGGTGGTCGTTATGTTGGATTTGGAAATCTCTCATCTAGCTGTAGGGAATTGACAGAGCGTGAATGTGGTGGAAGATACTTCAAATGAAAAACATAATTTCTTACGTTTTTAACCTGGTCTCTTGTTTTCTTTTAAAGACTTGTGTATAACGGGAGGGTGTCCGGAGAAGGTGATGTTTCATAAGGGCAGGAAACTGGGTCTGTCCACAAAGTATAATTTGTAATTGGGCCACACGGCGACCCACGCTGGAGAAGGCTGTCTACTGTCTGTGACCTGTCCAGCACGCTCACAACCTACCACATTCCTCGCAGCAAAATCTCATGTTCTATCACAGGCTCTGGTGTCATCAGAACCAGCCACATCTCATGTTCTAACCCAGGCTATGGTGTCATCAGAACCAGCCACATCTCATGTTCTAACCCAGGCTATGGTGTCATCAGAACCAGCCACATCTCATGTTCTATCACAGGCTATGGTGTCATCAGAATCAGCCACATCTCATGTTCTAACACAGGCTCCAGAAATCCAGAAATATTGCTAACAGGAATGGAGGAAGCACAGGAACAATCACAACATGAATTGTTTCGTTGAACACATTCCCGGGGTTGGCTCCATGGCTCTTAGCATCTTGAGTGTCATCCGTCTGAATCTGTTTGATCTCTCACGTCCTCCATCCTCTCTCCCAGTTCAAAGTCTGACCCCGGCTCATGGGAGTTTGAAGGGAGATGTTTGTTTCTCTATGTTTCCAACCCCTGGTGAACCATTTGGGCCTGGCTGTAAAGTAGTCTCCTTTACTCTTTTTATTTCACTCTCTTTTGCCAGTGTTGACTTTGGTTGGGAGAGCCAGTGCTGTAGACCTGACTCCTTCTGGTTCTGTCATCATTGTGTATCTCTGTCACAGACTCCTTCTGGTTCTGTCATCATAGTGTATCTCTGTCACAGACTCCTGCTGGTTCTGTCATCATGGTGTATCTCTGTCACAGACTCCTGCTGGTTCTGTCATCATGGTGTATCTCTGTCACAGACTCCTGCTGGTTCTGTCATCATAGTGTATCTCTGTCACAGACTCCTGCTGGTTCTGTCATCATAGTGTATCTCTGTCACAGACTCCTGCTGGTTCTGTCATCATGGTGTATCTCTGTCACAGACTCCTGCTGGTTCTGTCATCATGGTGTATCTCTGTCACAGACTCCTGCTGGTTCTGTCATCATGGTGTATCTCTGTCACAGACTCCTGCTGGTTCTGTCATCATGGTGTATCTCTGTCACAGACTGCTGCTGGTTCTGTCATCATGGTGTATCTCTGTCACAGACTGCTGCTGGTTCTGTCATCATGGTGTATCTCTGTCAAAGACTGCTGCTGGTTCTGTCATCCTGGTGTATCTCTGTCACAGACTCCTGCTGGTTCTGTCATCATGGTGTATCTCTGCTCCCTTAACGGGCGCTCATCCATCACCTGGATCTCTGCACTCCTCATGACCAAACAAAGAGAGGAGAAGGAGGGGTGACCAGAGAGATTGGATCAGACTGGATCAGATTGGATCAGACTCTGTATAATCTCGACCAGAAAAAGGTCCAAAAAGTTTTATGTTTGTAAGTAAATGTTTAGATAGTAATTATCAGGTGGAAGAAGAATGTGCATTTTTGATTCGTGGCATTTAGTATGTTGAAAATGTAATTCCTGGACATTAGACATTGACTCAAATTCCCCAGCATCAGCAGGCTGGGATTTTCTGGGCCAGACCATCTGTCTGTTAATTGCAATGACATTCTCGGGAATAAGCCTGGGCCTGTTGTGAATAATGCCAAATGTCTGCCATTCAGAAGCGCCAGCTAACTAACCCAAGGCTGGTGGGTGAATGGCAGCTACATCATCTGTCTCTCTCCCTACAGCCGGATGACACACACGTCCAATAATAAGTACATCCATGATCATCCAGATGTAATTGGATCTGTATTGAGGCAGTCTGTCTGCGTCTGAACTCTGTTAGAGTTTTGTTGCATGAAGCAAATCAACATCTGCAAATTAACCCTTATTTGTCCCCCTTATGATTTAACAGCAACTTGTGGCCCTTTTGTCCTACCAACTCAGTATCCTGGTGGTTAGAGTGTCCACCCGGAGAATGGAAGGTTGGGAGTTCATTCCCTGGCCGAGTCATACCAAAGACTATAAAAATGGGACCTGATTGGCACTCAGCATTAAGGCGGTAGATCAAATAGAATAACATTTTATTGGTCGTGTATACATATTTAGCAAATGTTATTGTGGGTGTAGCGAAATCCTTGTGTTCCTAGCTCCAACTGTGCAGCAATACCTAACAATACAAAGCAATACACGCAAATCCAAAAAATAAAGAATATAGATTGGGGGTAAGGCCCTGAGGGTAAGGCCCTGCGATAGACTAGCGTTCTGTCCAGGGGGTGTACTTGTACATCAAGCTGCCTCACGCTACAGAAACAGGAGATAGGCGGTCTATGTATATTTGTAAACAACAGCTGGTGCACGAAATCTAATACTAAGGAAGTCTCAAGGTTTTGCTCGCCTGAGGTAGAGTATCTCATGATAAGCTGCAGACCACACTATTTACCAAGAGAGTATTCTCCTATGTTTTTCGTAGCTGTCTATTTACCACCACAAACCGATGATGGCACTAAAATTGCACTCATTGAGCTGTATAAGGCCATAAGCAAACAGGAAAACGCTCATCCAGAGGCAGCGCTCCTAGTGGCGGGGGACTTTAATGCAGGGAAACTTACATCCGTTCTACCTAATTTCTACCAGCTTGTTAAATGTGCAACCAGAGGAAAAAAAAACTCTAGACCACCTTTACTCCACACACAGAGACGCATACAAAGCTCTCCCTCGCCCTCCATTTGGCAAATCTAACCATAATTCTATCCTCCTGATTCCTGCTTATAAGCAAAAACTAAAGCAGGAAGCACCAGTGACTCAGTTAATAAGGAAGTGGTCAGATGACGCAGATGATAAGCTACAGGACTGTTTTGCTAGCACAGACTGGAATATGTTCCGGGAAACTTCTGATGGCATTGAGGAGTACACCACATCAGTCACTGGCTTCATCAATAAGTGCATTGAATGACGTCGTCCCCACAGTGATACGTACGTACATACCCCAACCAGAAGCCATGGATTACAGGCAACATCCACACTGAGCTAAAGGGTAGAGCTTCCGCTTTCAAGGAGCGGGACTCTAACCCGGACGCTTATAAAAAATCCCGCTATGCCCTCCAACGAACCATCAAACATGCAAAGAGTCAATACAGGACTAAGATTGAATCGTACAACACTGGCTCCGACGCTCGTCGGATGTGGCAGGGCTTCCAAACTATTACAGACTACAAAGGGAAGCACAGCCGCGAGCTGCCCAGTGACACAAGCCTACCAGACGAGCTAAATCACTTCTATGCTCGCTTCGATGAAAGCAACACTGAAGCATCCATGAGAGCATCAGCAGTTCCGGATGACTATGTGATCATGCTCTCCGTAGCCGATGTGAGTAAGACTTTTAAGCAGGTCAACATCCACAAGGCCGCAGGGCCAGATTACCAGGACGTGTACTCCGAGCATGTGCTGACCAACTGGCAAGTGTCTTCACTGACATTTTCAACATGTCCCAGACTGAATCTGTAATACCAACATGTTTCAAGCAGACCACCATAGTCCCTGTGCCCAAGAACACTAAGATAACCTGCCTAAATGACTACCGACCCATAGCAGTCACGTCTGTAGCCATGAAGTGCTTTGAAAGGCTGGTCATGGCTCACATCAACACCATTATCCCAGAAAATTTGCATACCGCCCCAACAGATCCACAGATGATGCAATCTCTGTGGTCCTCTGTAGCTCAGCTGGTAGAGCACGGCGCTTGTAATGCCAAGGTAGTGGGTTCGATCCTCAGGACCACCCATACACAAAAAATGTATGCACGCATGACTGTAAGTCGCTTTGGATAAAAGCGTCTGCTAAATGGCATATTATTATTGCACTCCACACTGCCCTTTCCCACCTGGACAAGAGGAACACCTACGTGAGAATGCTATTCATTGACTACAGCTCAGCGTTCAACACCATAGTGCCCTCAAAGCTCATCACTAAGCTAAGGACCCTGGGACTAAACACCTCCCACTACAACTGGATCCTGGATTTCCTGACAGGCTGCCCCCAGGTGGTAAGGGTAGGTAACAACACATCTGCCACGCTGATCCTCAACATGGGGGCCCCTCAGCGGTGCATGCTCAGTCCCCTCCTATACTCCCTGTTCACCCATGACTGCATGGCCAGGCACGACTCCAACACCATCATTAAGTTTGCCAACGACAGAACAGTGGTAGACCTGATCACCGACAACGATGAGACAGCCTATAGGGAGGAGGTCAGAGACCTGGCCGTGTGGTGCCAAGATAACAACCTCTCCCTTAATGTGAGCAAGGCAAAGAAGATGATTGTGGACTACAGGGGAAGAAAAGAGGACTGAGCACGCCCCCATTCTCAGACTCAGTGGAACAGGTTGAGAGCTTCAAGTTCCTTGGTGTCCACATCACCAACAAACTATCATGGTCCAAACACACCAAGACAGTCGTGAAGGGGGCACAACAAAGCCTATTCCGCCTCAGGAGACTAAAAAGATTTGGCATGGGTCCTCAGATCCTTAAAAGGTTCTACAGCTGCACCATCGAGAGCATCCTGACTGGTTGCATCACCGCCTGGTATGGCAACTGCTCTGCCTCCGACTGCAAGGCGCTACAGAGGGTAGTGTGTGCGGCCTAGTACATCACTGGGGCCAAGCTTCCTGCCATCCAGGACCTCTATACCAGGCGGTGTAAGAGGAAGGCCCTAGAAATTGACAAAAACTCCAGCCACCCTAGTCATGGACTGTTCTCTCTGCTACCGCACGGCAAGCGGTACTGGAGCGCCAAGTCTAGGTCCAAATGGCTTCTTAACAGCTTCTACCCCCAAGCCATAAGACTCCTGGACAGCTAATCATGGCTATTTTTTACTTATCTGTTTTTTGCTTATCCATTTTTTACTTAACACTTATTTTTCTTAAAACTGCATTGTTGGTTAAGGGCTTGTAAGTAAGCATTTCACTGTAAGGTCTACACCTGTTGTATTCGCCGCATGTGACAAATACATTTAGATTTGATTTGATTTGCTCCTATGGGCTTTTCTGGCTCATACAAGCCAAGGCTAATTACTCATTTACCCACTTACCTATTTACTTTTGTTCTGATGGCTGTGAGTTACTGCAAGCAATACAGTGGGGAAAAAAAGTATTTAGTCAGCCACCAATTGTGCAAGTTCTCCCACTTAAAAAGATGAGAGAGGCCTGTAATTTTCATCATAGGTACACGTCAACAATGACAGACAAAATGAGGAAAAAAATTCCAGAAAATCACATTGTAGGATTTTTAATGAATTTATTTGCAAATGATGGTGGAAAATAAGTATTTGGTCAATAACAAAAGTTTCTCAATACTTTTGTTATATACCCTTTGTTGGCAATGACACAGGTCAAACGTTTTCTGTAAGTCTTCACAAGGTTTTCACACACTGTTGTTGGTATTTTGGCCCATTCCTCCATGCATATCTCCTCTAGAGCAGTGATGTTTTGGGGCTGTCGCTGGGCAACACGGACTTTCAACTCCCTCCAAAGATTTTCTATGGGGTTGAGATCTGGAGACTGGCTAGGCCACTCCAGGACCTTGAAATGCTTCTTACGAAGCCACTCCTTCGTTGCCCGGGCGGTGTGTTTGGGATCATTGTCATGCTGAAAGACCCAGCCACGTTTCGTCTTCAATGCCCTTGCTAATGGAAGGAGGTTTTCACTCAAAATATCACGATACATGGCCCCATTCATTCTTTCCTTTACACGGATCAGTCGTCCTGGTCCCTTTGCAGAAAAACAGCCCCAAAGCATGATGTTTCCACCCCCATGCTTCACAGTAGGTATGGTGTTCTTTGGATGCAACTCAGCATTCTTTGTCCTCCAAACACGACGAGTTGAGTTTTTACCAGAAAGTTCTTTTTTGGTTTCATCTGACCATATGACATTCTCCCAATCCTCTTCTGGATCATCCGAATGCACTCTAGCAAACTTCAGACGGGCCTGGACATGTACTGGCTTAAGCAGGGGGACACGTCTGGCACTGCAGGATTTGAGTCCCTGGCGGCGTAGTGTGTTACTGATGGTAGGCTTTGTTACTTTGGTCCCAGCTCTCTGCAGGTCATTCACTAGGTCCCCCCGTGTGGTTCTGGGATTTTTGCTCACCGTTCTTGTGATCAGTTTGACCCCACAGGGTGAGATCTTGCGTGGAGCCCCAGATCGAGGGAGATTATCAGTGGTCTTGTATGTCTTCCATTTCCTAATAATTGCTCCCACAGTTGATTTCTTCAAACCAAGCTGCTTATTTATTGCAGATTCAGTCTTCCCAGCCTGGTGCAGGTCTACAATTTTGTTTCTGGTGTCCTTTGACAGCTCTTTGGTCTTGGCCATAGTGGAGTTTGGAGTGTGACTGTTTGAGGTTGTGGACAGGTGTCTTTTATACTGATAACAAGTTCAAACAGGTGCCATTAATACAGGTAACGAGTGGAGGACAGAGGAGCCTCTTAAAGAAGAAGTTACAGGTCTGTGAGAGCCAGAAATCTTGCTTGTTTGTAGGTGACCAAATACTTATTTTCCACCATAATTTGCAAATAAATTCATTAAAAATCCTACAATGTGATTTTCTGGAATTTTTTTCCTCAATTTGTCTGTCATGGTTGACGTGTACCTATGATGAAAATTACAGGCCTCTCTCATCTTTTTAAGTGGGAGAACTTGCAAAATTGGTGGCTGACTAAATACATTTTTTCCCCACTGTATGTATTACTTTTGAGTCAGCATAACCAAGGTAAACATCTCCTCACTTCACCGTGGCCCTAGCTGTTCTTCAACAGCTGTGTGAGGTGCTGTTATAGTTTTGCCATCAGCCCCTGCTCCCCTAACAGATAGGAATGAGGAGCTGTAGCCCGGGTCTAGGGACCTTGAGGAAGTCAGGGAGTGGAAAAGGTTGAATAGCAGACAGACGGACAGACGGACAGACGGACAGACGGACGGACGGACGGACAGACAAACAGAGGCAATGCCTCGGCGACTCATAAGCTCATTTTAATCTTCATGAATCATTAAATGCACAATATGACCCCTGCATAATACAACACTATCCATAGCTCTCATTCCCACAGCACAGCCACAGGATGACTTAAGACATCAATTCAAACCAAATTGATTTTTTTCACTTTCACAATTTAGGCAGCTAATCTTTCTCAGTGAGTTGTGATTCGGTCGTTGCTCATTGTTGTTATAAAGTGCATGCTGCCTTAGGTTAATAATTATTGATCAACAACTAATGTTCAATAGTACATGGGCAGTAGGGAAACAAGATTATGACTTTTTAAATACTGAATAGCTCCTCATTCGCCTGCGTGGAAGTCTGTTTAAACCCCTCGACACCACAGACGTGTTTCTCAGTGTATACAGTAGATTGGGGCCGCTTTTCATTTGTTGCTTGTTTCTCTCAGTTAGGTAATTTATGTTAGCATTTTTGTATGACTATAAAGTGTATATTTCATACTTAAGTGGCCCATACATTTTTTGCATAATGCTGTAGGTCTGTTTTATAGCAGTGATGAAACTGAGCATGACACAGGGATGTGTGTGAGTCCCACAGCTGTTATTGACAGACAGAGCGACTGGATGCAGTCAGAGAGATGGATGGATGGTCCTGGTCCTGGTCCTCTTCCCGGTCCTGGTCCTGGGCCACATACACACTGTTAATAGGGAGGTGGAGATGGTGTAAACCCTGGTATTGTACTAAGATGTTACAATGTACAAATAGACTGTAGACTGCTGAAGACTGAGGATGTCACAGTCTTATCTGATTGAGCGCAAATTCTAAAGGTATTGTGTCTCAATCCTGTGAGACTTAGGCTTTGTTTTCTTGCTTCAAAGTGGACGCCTCTCAGTCTGATCTTTTATTCTATTACCTACACTTAATCAGGCTATCTTTATACAACTTCTCTTTGAGTCTGGGTTGGTGTCCATGCTGTTTATGTGGGCTACATTCATGGGTGAATGAAGCAGGTTCTGTGTAATTGTCTGTTGAGAGTAATTGCTCTCTCTCTCTCTGTCTCTCTGTCTTTCTGTCTCTCTGTGTATCATCTGTCTGTCTGTCTGTCTGTCTGTCTGTCTGTCTGTCTGTCTGTCTGTCTGTCTGTCTGTCTGTCTGTCTGTCTGTCTGTCTGTCTGTCTGTCTGTCTGTCTGTCTGTCTGTCTGTCTGTCTGTCTGTCTGTCTGTCTGTCTGTCTGTCTCTGTCTTTCTGTCTGTCTGTCTGTCTGTCTGTCTGTCTGTCTGTATGTCTGGGCTCTTAAGATTCTCAGGAGTGTCTCCTGTGTCTGCCTCAACAAAGAGCTGTCTGTGTCGGTAGCTCAGGGAGTCTATCCTTGGAGAGAAAGAAACATCAGACGGAGAGAAAGACAGAGGCTTTGTATTACAATTATCAGAAGGAGAATATAATAATGTCATCCCTCCTATAAGCCTGCAGTCATGATTGCACTCAGAATTAAGGCTTGTTTCCCCATAATGTACTATTGCATGTGGCTTAAGGAACACACAGACACACACACTGTAGTATGCACACAAACCAATTATTTACCCTATTGTACTGAAAAGGCAACAAAAATACAGACGCTTAAATTGTGGTAAAATAGCTCAATTAAACTGCCCAAAGAAAGGATTACAACTCCTTCTCATAATGTTTATTTTCTCCATAGGTTGAATGTATTCACAGGCGCCAATGTTTATTTATTTCACCTAGTTAGATATAGAAAAGTTATTTCTCTGACTTCAGACTGTAGTTTGAGCCATTGATTGATTGAATAAGAATTCGGACACATTTGCGCACGCAATTATACCAGTATACACTGTGTGGACAAAACATTAGGAACACCTGCTCTTTCCACGACATAGACTGACCAGGTAAATCCAGGTGAAAGCTATGATCCCTTATTGATATAACTTGTTAAATCCACTTCAATCAGTGTAGATGAAGGGGAGGAGCCAGATAAAACATTTATTTTCAAACCTTGAGACAATTGTGACATGTATTGTATATTGTATACCTACGTGAGAATGCTATTCATTGACTACAGCTCAGCATTCAACACCATAGTGCCCTCTAAGCTCATCACTAAGCTAAGGATCCTGGGACTAAACACCTCCCTCTGCAACTGGATCCTGGACTTCCTGACGGGCCGCCCCCAGGTGGTAAGGGTAGGTAACAACACATCTGCCACACTGATCCTCAACACGGGGGCCCCTCAGGGGTGCGTGCTCAGTCCCCTCCTGTACTCTCTGTTCACCCATGACTGCATGGCCAGGCACGACTCCAACACCATCATTAAGTTTGCCGACGACACAACAGTGGTAGGCCTGATCACTGACAACGATGAGACAGCCTATAGGGAGGAGGTCAGAGACCTGGCCGTGTGGTGCCAGGACAACAACCTCTCCCTCAACGTGACCAAGACAAAGGAGATGATTGTGGACTACAGGAAAAAAAAAGAGGACTGAGCACGCCCCCATTCTCATCGACGGGGCTGTAGTGGAACAGGTTGAGAGCTTCAAGTTCCTTGGTGTCCACATCACCAACGAACTATCATGGTCCAAACACACCAAGACAGTCGTGAAGAGGGCACGACAAAGCCTATTCCCCCTCAGGAGACTGAAAAGATTTGGCATGGGTCCTCAGATCCTCAAAAAATTCTACAGCTGCACCATCGAGAGCATCCTGACTGGTTGCATCACCGCCTGGTATGGCAACTGCTTGGCCTCCGACTGCAAGGCACTACAGAGGGTAGTGCGTACGGCCCAGTACATCACTGGGGCCAAGCTTCCTGCCATCCAGGACCTCTATACCAGGCGGTGTCAGAGGAAGGCCCTCAAAATTGTCAAAGACTCCAGCCACCCTAGTCATAGACTGTTCTCTCTGCTACCGCACGGCAAGCGATACCGGAGTGCCAAGTCTAGGTCCAAAAGACTTCTCAACAGCTTCTACCCCCAAGCCATAAGACTCCTGAACAGCTAATCATGGCTACCCGGACTGTTTGCACTGCCCCCCCACCCCATCCTTTTTACGCTGCTGCTACTCTGTTAATTATTTATGCATAGTCACTTTAACTCTACCCACATGTACATATTACCTCAACTACCTCAACTAGCCGGTGCCCCCGCACATTGACTCTGCAACGGTACCCCCCTGTATATATAGCCTCCCTACTGTCACTTTATTTTACTTCTGCTCTTTTTTCTCTCAACACTTTTTTTGTTGTTGTTTTATTTTTACTTTTTTGTTAAAAATAAATGCACTGTTGGTTAAGGGCTGTAAGTAAGCATTTCACTGTAATGTCTGCACCTGTTGTATTCGGCGCATGTGACCAATACAATTTGATTTGATTTGATTTGATATATGTGTGCCATTCAGAAGGTGAATGGGCAAGACAAAATATTTAAGTGCCTTTGAACGGCGTATGGTAGTAGGTGCTAGGCTCACCTATTTGCTTCAAGAACTGCAACGCTGCTGGGTTTTCAGGCTTAACAGTTTCCAGTGTGTATCAAGAATGGTCCACCACCCAGAGGACATCCAGCCAACTTGACACAACTGTGGGAAGAATTGGAGTCAACATGGGCCAGCATCCCAGTGGAACGCTTTCAACACCTTTTAGAGTCCACGCCCCTACGAATTGAGGCTGTTCTGAGGGTAAAATATTAGGAAGTTGTTCATCATGTTTTGTACAAGAATACACATAGCCACAAAGTCATTTAAACTGCTAAACTCATAATTTTAGCTCTTTTCCCTTTAATCTGCTGATAGAAGATAATCATCTCACAATAACAAAATACACCTCGTCTGGAAAATTAAATTACAGATGTATGATCTTAATTTGACCTATATTGTCACAGCAAAATAATCCTGCAGCAACAGGATTTGGACGTTTAGCCCCTAATGTTGCTTGATCAGTGGTTAGGCTATTAGCTGGACAGAAGTAGGCTGTAGTGATGCCGCAACACTGCGATGCCTTAGACTGCTGCGCACACTCACACCTCTCACTCACACTCACACCTCTCACTCACACTCACACTCACACCTCTCACTCACACTCACACCTCTCACTCACACTCACACCTCTCACTCACACTCACACCTCTCACTCACACTCACACCTCTCACTCACACTCACACCTCTCACTCACACTCACACCTCTCACTCACACTCACACCTCTCACTCACACTCACACCGCTCACTCACACTCACACCTCTCACTCACACTCACACCTTTCACTCACACTCACACCGCTCACTCACACTCACACCTCTCACTCACACTCACACTCACACAGGCCCTACGCTTATCTTTTCTAACTAGCACTGACTGCTGATAAGGAGGAAAAGTTTTCCTGTAACTGTTATTTGTTGTTGTTTCCAGTAGCGGCCTTAAGATGCACTGCACTGGATAACAGCGACTGCTATATGACTAAAATGTCAATGTAAGGTACAGTGGGGAAAAAAAGTAGTTAGTCAGCCACCAATTGTGCAAGTTCTCCCACTTAAAAAGATGAGAGAGGCCTGTAATTTTCATCATAGGTACACGTCAACTATGACAGACAAAATGAGAAAAAAAATCCAGAAAATCACATTGTAGGATTTTTAATGAATTTATTTGCAAATTATGGTGGAAAATAAGTATTTGGTCAATAACAAAAGTTTCTCAATACTTTGTTGTATACCCTTTGTTGGCAATGACACAGGTCAAACGTTTTCTGTAAGTCTTCACAAGGTTTTCACACACTGTTGCTGGTATTTTGGCCCATTCCTCCATGCAGATCTCCTCTAGAGCAGTGATGTTTTGGGGCTGTCGCTGGGCAACACGGACTTTCAACTCACTCCAAAGATTTTCTATGGGGTTGAGATCTGGAGACTGGCTAGGCCACTCCAGGACCTTGAAATGCTTCTTACGAAGCCACTCCTTCGTTGCCAGGGCAGTGTGTTTGGGATCATTCTAATGCTGAAAGACCCAGCCACGTTTCATCTTCAATGCCCTTGCTGATGGAAGGAGGTTTTCACTCAAAATCTCACGATACATGGCCCCATTAATTCTTTCCTTTACACGGATCAGTCGTCCTGGTCCCTTTGCAGAAAAACAGCCCCAAAGCATGATGTTTCCACCCCCATGCTTCACAGTAGGTATGGTGTTCTTAGGATGCAACTCAGCATTCTTTGTCCTCCAAACACGACGAGTTGAGTTTTTACCAAAAAGTTATATTTTGGTTTCATCTGACCATATGACATTCTCCCAATCCTCTTCTGGATCATCCAAATGCACTCTAGCAAACTTCAGACGGGCCTGGACATATACTGGCTTAAGCAGGGGGACACGTCTGGCACTGCAGGATTTGAGTCCCTGGCGGCGTAGTGCGTTACTGATGGTAGGCTTTGTTACTTTGGTCCCAGCTCTCTGCAGGTCATTCACTAGGTCCCCCCGTGTGGTTCTGGGATTTTTGCTCACCGTTCTTGTGATCATTTTGACCCCACGGGGTGAGATCTTGCGTGGAGCCCCAGATCGAGGGAGATTATCAGTGGTCTTGTATGTCTTCCATTTCCTAATAATTGCTCCCACAGTTGATTTCTTCAAACCAAGCTGCTTACCTATTGCAGATTCAGTCTTCCCAGCCTGGTGCAGGTCTACAATTTTGTTTCTGGTGTCCTTTGACAGCTCTTTGGTCTTGGCCATAGTGGAGTTTGGAGTGTGACTGTTTGAGGTTGTGGACAGGTGTCTTTTATACTGATAACAAGTTCAAACAGGTGCCATTAATACAGGTAACGAGTGGAGGACAGAGGAGCCTCTTAAAGAAGAAGTTACAGGTCTGTGAGAGCCAGAAATCTTGCTTGTTTGTAGGTGACCAAATACTTATTTTCCACCATAATTTGCAAATAAATTCATTAAAAATCCTACAATGTGATTTTCTGCATTTTCTTTTCTCAATTTGTCTGTCATAGTTGACGTGTACCTATGATGAAAATTACAGGCTTCTCTCATCTTTTTAAGTGGGAGAACTTGCAAAATTGGTGGCTGACTAAATACTTTTTTTTCCCACTGTATGTGTGCATTCTGAAGTCATCTGACCCCCACACACTAAACCCTAATCAAAACAAGGGCTCCCCCACGCATGGTAACCTTTTACATGTTTATCCACGTGATGCATTACCCGGCTGTCCTAATTAGCAAGGCTGCAAGTTCTGTTCTCCTTTGTGTTGTCGTGCAGGCAAGCAGCAGTGTGTGGTGTGCTGTGTTAAAAAGCAGGCGTTCGTCTGTGGTCTAACTCCAGTAGTCTCTGACCATGGGGGGGGGGGGGGGGGGGGGGGGCTAATACCCATATTCATCTGACTAATGCTACGCTCCATGGGGGAGTAATTGTCTCCTCATTTTTCAGTGGGATAATGAACTTAGAAAGAATGGCAGCTAGAGGGTGTAGGAAAACCTGGTGGGGCTTTTTCATAGCCTCAATGGGATGTTATGTAAGTGTGTGTGTGTGTGTGTGTGTGTGTGTGTGTGTGTGTGTGTGTGTGTGTGTGTGTGTGTGTGTGTGTGTGTGTGTGTGTGTGTGTGTGTGTATATGTATTTGTATTTGTTATGGATCCACATTAGTTCCTGCCAAGGCAGCAGCTACTCCTGGGGTCCAGCTAAAATGAAAGCAGTAAAATAATAATTTTAAACATTAAAATACATTTTACAACAGATTTCACAATACGTGTGTAGTAGAGTAGTGTACCCTCAGGCCACTACTCTACTACAACACACAGTCCAGGTGTACGTGTGTGTATAGTGTGTGTGTTTGTATGTGTGTGTTTGTAGCTGTGTGTGTGACTCTTCACAGTCCCCTCTGTTCTATAAGGTGTATTTTTATCTGTTTAAAAAAAAAATCTGATTGTATTGCTTTCATGAGTTACTTGATGTAGGATTGAGTTCCATGTAGCCATGGCTCTATGTAGTACTGTGTGCCTCCCATAGTCTGTTCTGGACTTGGGTAGTGTGAAGAGACCTCTGGTGGCATGTCTTGTGGGGTATGCTTGGGTGTCCGATCTGTGTGCTAGTAGTTTAAACAGACACCTCGGTGCATTCAGCATGTCAATGCTTCTTACAAAAACAAGTAGTGATGAAGTCAGTCTCTCCTCTACTTTGAGCCATGAGAGATTGACATGCATATTAGTAATGTTAGCTCTACGTGTACATTTAAAGTCCCTCTTTGTGGCACCTGACCACACGACTGAACAGTAGTCCAGGTGTGACAAAACTAGGGCATGTACAGTGGGGAAAAAAAGTATTTAGTCAGCCACCAATTGTGCAAGTTCTCCCACTTAAAAAGATGAGAGAGGCCTGTAATTTTCATCATAGGTACACGTCAACTATGACAGACAAATTGAGAAGAAAAAAATCCAGAAAATCACATTGTAGGATTTTTAATGAATTTATTTGCAAATTATGGTGGAAAATAAGTATTTGGTCACCTACAAACAAGCAAGATTTCTGGCTCTCACAGACCTGTAACTTCTTCTTTAAGAGGCTCCTCTGTCCTCCACTCGTTACCTGTATTAATGGCACCTGTTTGAACTTGTTATCAGTATAAAAGACACCTGTCCACAACCTCAAACAGTCACACTCCAAACTCCACTATGGCCAAGACCAAAGAGCTGTCAAAGGACACCAGAAACAAAATTGTAGACCTGCACCAGGCTGGGAAGACTGAATCTGCAATAGGTAAGCAGCTTGGTTTGAAGAAATCAACTGTGGGAGCAATTATTAGGAAATGGAAGACATACAAGACCACTGATAATCTCCCTCGATCTGGGGCTCCACGCAAGATCTCACCCTGTGGGGTCAAAATGATCACAAGAACGGTGAGCAAAAATCCCAGAACCACACGGGGGGACCTAGTGAATGACCTGCAGAGAGCTGGGACCAAAGTAACAAAGCCTACCATCAGTAACGCACTACGCCGCCAGGGACTCAAATCCTGCAGTGCCAGACGTGTCCCCCTGCTTAAGCCAGTATATGTCCAGGCCCGTCTGAAGTTTGCTAGAGTGCATTTGGATGATCCAGAAGAGGATTGGGAGAATGTCATATGGTCAGATGAAACCAAAATATAACTTTTTGGTAAAAACTCAACTCGTCGTGTTTGGAGGACAAAGAATGCTGAGTTGCATCCAAAGAACACCATACTTACTGTGAAGCATGGGGGTGGAAACATCATGCTTTGGGGCTGTTTTTCTGCAAAGGGACCAGGACGACTGATCCGTGTAAAGGAAAGAATTAATGGGGCCATGTATCGTGAGATTTTGAGTGAAAACCTCCTTCCATCAGCAAGGGCATTGAAGATGAAACGTGGCTGGGTCTTTCAGCATTAGAATGATCCCAAACACACCGCCCTGGCAACGAAGGAGTGGCTTCGTAAGAAGCATTTCAAGGTCCTGGAGTGGCCTAGCCAGTCTCCAGATCTCAACCCCATAGAAAATCTTTGGAGTGAGTTGAAAGTCCGTGTTGCCCAGCGACAGCCCCAAAACATCACTGCTCTAGAGGAGATCTGCATGGAGGAATGGGCCAAAATACAAGCAACAGTGTGTGAAAACCTTGTGAAGACTTACAGAAAACGTTTGACCTGTGTCATTGCCAACAAAGGGTATAGAACAAAGTATTGAGAAACTTTTGTTATTGACCAAATACTTATTTTCCATCATAATTTGCAAATAAATTCATTAAAAATCCTACAATGTGATTTTCTGATTTTTTTTTTCTAATTTTGTCTGTCATAGTTGACGTGTACCTATGATGAAAATTACAGGCCTCTCTCATCTTTTTAAGTGGGAGAACTTGCACAATTGGTGGCTGACTAAATACTTTTTTTCCCCACTGTAGCACCTGCCTTGTTGATTTTGTTGTTAAGAAGGCAGAGCGGTGCTTTATTATGGACAGACCTCTCCCATCTTAGCTACTGTTGTATCAATATGTTTTGACCATAACAGTTTACAATCCAGGGTTACTCCAAGCAGTTTAGTCTCCTCAACTTGCTTAATTTCCACATTATTCCTTACAAGATTTAGTTGAGGTTTAGAGTTTAGTGAATGCTTTGTCCCAAATGCAATGCTTTTAGTTTTTTTCTTGCCACCCATTCTGAAACTGACTGCAGCTCTTTGTTAAGTGTTGCAGTGATTTCACTCGCTGTAGTAGCTGACGTGTATAGTGTTGAGTTATCCACGTACAAAGACGCACAGGCTTTACTCAAAGCCAGCGGCAGGTCATTAGTAAAGATTGAAAAAAGTAAGGGGCCTAGACAGCTGCCCTGGGGAATGCCTGATTATATCTTGATTATGTTGGAGGGGCTTCCATTAAAGAACACCCTCTGTGTTCTGTTAGACAGGTAACTCTCAATCCACAATATAGCAAGGGATGTAAAGCCATTACAAATACATTCTTCCAGCAGCATAATATGATTGATAATGTAAAAAGCTACACTGAAGTGTAACAAAAGCTCCCACAATCTTTTTATTATTAATTTCTCTCAGCCAATCATCAGTCAATTATGTAAGTGCCGTGCATGGTGAATGCCCTTTCCTATAAGCGTGCTGAAAGTCTGTTGTTAATTTAAAATAAAATAAAAAAGGTACAATAGCATTGTATCTGATCAAACACAGTTTTGGGGTTGGTAACAGGCTGAGTGGTCGGCTGTTTGAGCCAGTAAAGGGTGCTTTACTATTCTTGGGTAGCGGAATGACTTTTGCTTCCCTCCAGGCGTGTGTATGTGTGTGTGTGTGTGTGTGTGTGTGTGTGTGTGTGTGTGTGTGTGTGTGTGAGAGAGAGAGAGAGAGAGAGAGAGGGGTGGATGCATGCAAGTGAACGATATTATCATCCGTCCGTATACTGTAAGTAAGCAGACGTCGCCTCAGTGTTGAAAATCTAATTATTCATGTATCATATATTAATTTGACATTGTGGCTGGGATATGTGTTAGCGCACACCTGTCTCTGTTGATTTATGTTACCAATTATATTTGCATACATTTCCAATTCTTTACTGTCCCCCGGAGCATTCAAAATACATTCATTCCTCTTCAGCTGTGTGCTCTGAAAACTCTTCTTTACTTCTGGAAAAGGTCTCACAGGATGGGGACTAGAAATTGTTACCTTCTGGTGTCTGCCTCTGAGTGAAGACATTTTAATTTCTGGTGTCTCTCTGTCTCTGAGTGAAGAAACTCCAGCAGTAACCTTGTTTCTAAGGACATTTCATAATGCTTCTAGATTTATGTGTCAGATCAAACAGATTCTGTTAATGACGTAAGCTACGTAGTCTTTAGCTGGAGCAGACCTGTAAGATTTGCTGCATTATTGTGTTTATGAAAGAGGGAGAGACAGAGAGAGATAAAGAGGAACATGCACATACAGTAGGTTATATAAGGTTATTATAAGGTTGTATCACAACCCTCTACAAAACCCTATTAACTATGAAGTTAACAGTACAGTAGCCCTTAGCTGGGATAGAGAGAATACCTGCAATAAAATGCCTCAAAGTGACAGGATAGGGAGAGCATAAGACCATGATAACTATCCATCATGTTAGCTGCTGTTGCTATTGCTGGGTGAACCACAAAGCAGGCCTAGCTGCCTAGGCCATTAAAATTACACATTGTTCTACAGTCAAGGCATATGCCTTTAGTGGTTCTGAAAAAGACAGTATAGATGGACGAATGAAGGGTCATTAAAATAGTGTGTGTATGTGAGGGCAAAGTGCATGTCAACCTGTGTGAAAGTAACAAATGCATGCTGTGGCTCATGAACATACAGTGGGGAGAACAAGTATTTGATACACTGCCGATTTTGCAGGTTTTCCTACTTACAAAGCATGTAGAGGTCTGTAATTTTTATCATAGGTACACTTCAACTGTGAGAGACGGAATCTAAGACAAAAATCCAGAAAATCACATTGTATGATTTTTAAGTAATTAATTTGCATTTTATTGCATGACATAAGTATTTGATACATCAGAAAAGCAGAACTTAATATTTGGCACAGAAACCGTTGTTTGCAATTACAGAGATCATACGTTTCCTGTAGGTCTTGACCAGGTTTGCCACACACCGCAGCAGGGATTTTGGCCCACTCCTCCATACAGACCTCCATACAGACCTTCTCCAGATCCTTCAGGTTTCGGGGCTGTCGCTGGGCAATACGGACTTTCAGCTCCCTCCAAAGATTTTCTATTGGGTTCAGGTCTGGAGACTGGCTAGGCCACTCCAGGACCTTGAGATGCTTCTTACGGAGCCACTCCTTAGTTGCCCTGGCTGTGTGTTTCGGGTCGTTGTCATGCTGGAAGACCCAGCCACGACCCATCTTCAATGCTCTTCCTGAGGGAAGGAGGTTGTTGGCCAAGATCTCGCGATACATGGCCCCATCCATCCTCCCCTCAATACGGTGCAGTCGTCCTGTCCCCTTTGCAGAAAAGCATCCCCAAAGAATGATGTTTCCACCTCCATGCTTCACGGTTGGGATGGTGTTCTTGGGGTTGTACTCATCCTTCTTCTTCCTCCAAACACGGCGAGTGGAGTTTAGACCAAAAAGCTCTATTTTTGTCTCATCAGACCACATGACCTTCTCCCATTCCTCCTCTGGATCATCCAGATGGTCATTGGCAAACTTCAGACAGGACATGCGCTGGCTTGAGCAGGGGGACCTTGCGTGCGCTGCAGGATTTTAATCCATGACGGCGTAGTGTGTTACTAATGGTTTTCTTTGAGACTGTGGTCCCAGCTCACTTCAGGTCATTGACCAGGTCCTGCCGTGTAGTTCTGGGCTGATCTCTCACCTTCCTCATGATCATTGATGCCCCACGAGGTGAGATCTTGCATGGAGCCCCAGACCGAGGGTGATTGACCGTCATCTTGAACTTCTTCCATTTTCTAATAATTGCGCCAACAGTTGTTGCCTTCTCAACAAGCTGCTTGCCTATTGTCCTGTAGCCCATCCCAGCCTTGTGCAGGTCTACAATTTTATCCCTGAAGTCCTTACACAGCTCTCTGGTCTTGGCCATTGTGGAGAGGTTGGAGTCGGTTTGATTGAGTGTGTGGACAGGTGTCTTTTATACAGGTAATGAGTTCAAACAGGTGCAGTTAATACAGGTAATGAGTGGAGAACAGGAGGGCTTCTTAAAGAAAAACGAACAGGTCTGTGAGAGCCGGAATTCTTACCAATTGGTAGGTGATCAAATACTTATGTCATTAGATTCCGTCTCTCACAGTTGAAGTGTACCTATGATAAAAATTACAGACCTCTACATGCTTTGTAAGTAGGTATCATATACTTGTTCCCCCCACTGTAAGTGCTACTGGCTGTCAGTGAAAGAAGAGCGAGGACATTGTGTCAGGTTAATACCAATGTGTGAGAGGTGTGTGCGTGTGTGTGTGTGTGTGTGTGTGTGTGTGAGTGAGAGGTGTATGTGTGTGTGTGTGAGTGTGAGTAGGAGGTTTGTGTGTGTGTGAGTGTGTGTGTGAGTGTGTGTGTGAGTGTGTGTGTGAGTGAGTGTGAGTGAGAGGTGTGTGTGTGTGAGTTAGTGTGAGTGAGAGGTGTGCGTGTACAGACGGTAGGCATATCTAGATCTAGAGATTCAATACGATGTGATGGGACAGAGAGACAAGCAATTATTTTGTACTTTTTGCATGACCGTATACACAATGAGAACCAGTACACACTTTGCTCTGTGGATTGACTGAAAGCAGACAAATGAAATGCTGCAATTCTGGAATGTTACTGTCTATCGCTGCATACCTTCTATGTTGTAAACCGTCACAGCTCACTGGCCAGGGCTTTATTTAGTAATGACAAACCTAACTCACTATGTACCTAATTGGAACAGCTTTAAAAAGTGTGTTTAGGGGGTGTAGGGGTAGGAAGACAGAGAGGGACGTGTAGAGATGTTTAGGGGTGTATTTTAAGTATACATTTAGAATTTAATTAGGGGCCCCATTAGCTACTCTTCCTTGGGTAAAACAGGAATAAAACAGTACATCATATTAAAACAATAGCCTACATCATAAATAAAACAGTACATCATATTAAACAATAGCCTACATCATAAATAAAACAGTACATCATATTAAACAATAGCCTACATCATAAATAATACAGTATATCAAACTAGACATTGTGCATAATACATATGTACATTGCTCCATTACTACAAATGTACAGTATAAAATGTATAATATTACAATAATACAAGATTACAATATTACAATGTGCGGGTGTGTAGGGGAGAGGAAGAGACAGAAAGGGATGTATAGAGATGTTTAGGGGGTGTAGGGGAGAGGAAAAGACAGAAAGGGACGTGTAGAGATGTTTAGGGGGTGTAGGGGAGAGGCAAAGACAGAAAGGGACGTGTAGAGATGTTTAGGGGGTGTAGGGGGAGGAAAAGACAGGTAGGGGATGTGTAGAGATGTTTAGGGGGTGTAGGAGGGAGGAAGAGAAAGAGAGGGATGTGTAGAGATGTTTAGGGGGTGAGGGGGAGGAAAAGACAGAGGGGGACGTGTAGAGATGTTTAGGCGGGTGTAGGGGGGAGGAAGAGAAAGACAGGGATGTGTAGAGATGTTTAGGGGGTGAGGGGGAGGAAAAGACAGAGGGGGACGTGTAGAGATGTTTAGGTGGGTGTAGGGGGGAGGAAGAGAAAGAGGGGGACGTGTAGAGATGTTTAGGGGGTGCAGAGGGTGTAGGGGGAGGGAGAGACAGAGGCATAGCCGTGGGAAGTAGGGATGCTACAGCACCCACTGATAAATCAATGATTAAAAAAATATCAATAGTATTTAGAGCACTATGCCTTTATTACTCCAGTATAGGCAGAGAAAAATACTCATCAGACAGAAATTCTCAGCAGCTTTCTGTTTACCCCAGCACAGCTTTCTGTTTACCCCAGCACAGCTTTCTGTTTACCCCACCACAGCGTTCTGTTTACCCCACCACAGCTTTCTGTTTACCCCAGCACAGCTTTCTGTTTACCCCACCACAGCGTTCTGTTTACCCCAGCACAGCTTTCTGTTTACCCCACCAGAGCTTTCTGTTTACCCCACCACAGCTTTCTGTTTACCCCACCACAGCTTTCTGTTTACCCCACCACAGCTTTCTGTTTACCCCACCACAGCTTTCTGTTTACCCTACAATAGCTTTCTGTTTACCCTACCACAGCTTTCTGTTTACCCCACCACAGCTTTCTGTTTACCCTACAACAGCTTTCTGTTTACCCCACCACAGCTTTCTGTTTACCCCACCACAGCTTTCTGTTTACCCCACCACAGCTTTCTGTTTACCCCACCACAGCTTTCTGTTTACCCCAGCACAGCTTTCTGTTTACCCCACCACAGCTTTCTGTTTACCCTTCAACAGCTTTCTGTTTACCCCACCACAGCTTTCTGTTTACCCCACCACAGCTTTCTGTTTACCCCAGCACAGCTTTCTGTTTACCCTACAACAGCTTTCTGTTTACCCCACCACAGCTTTCTGTTTACCCCACCACAGCTTTCTGTTTACCCCAGCACAGCTTTCTGTTTACCCCACCACAGCGTTCTGTTTACCCCACCACAGCTTTCTGTTTACCCCACCACAGCTTTCTGTTTACCCTACAACAGCTTTCTGTTTACCCCACCACAGCTTTCTGTTTACTCCACCACAGCTTTCTGTTTACCCCACCACAGCTTTCTGTTTACCCCACCACAGCTTTCTGTTTACCCCATCACAGCTTTCTGTTTACCCCAGCACAGCTTTCTGTTTTACCCAGCACAGCTTTCTGTTTACCCCACCACAGCTTTCTGTTTACCCCACCACAGCTTTCTGTTTACCCCAGCACAGCTTTCTGTTTACCCTACAACAGCTTTCTGTTTACCCCACCACAGCTTTCTGTTTACCCCACCACAGCTTTCTGTTTACCCCACCACAGCTTTCCGTTTACCCCACCACAGCTTTCTGTTTACCCCACCACAGCTTTCTGTTTACCCTACAACAGCTTTCTGTTTACCCCACCACAGCTTTCTGTTTACTCCACCACAGCTTTCTGTTTACCCCACCACAGCTTTCTGTTTACCCCACCACAGCTTTCTGTTTACCCCATCACAGCTTTCTGTTTACCCCAGCACAGCTTTCTGTTTTACCCAGCACAGCTTTCTGTTTACCCCACCACAGCTTTCTGTTTACCCCACCACAGCTTTCTGTTTACCCCACCACAGCTTTCTGTTTATCCTACAACAGCTTTCTGTTTACCCCACCACAGCTTTCTGTTTACCCCAGCACAGCTTTCTGTTTACCCCACCACAGCTTTCTGTTTACCCCAGCACAGCTTTCTGTTTTACCCAGCACAGCTTTCTGTTTACCCCACCACAGCTTTCTGTTTACCCCACCACAGCTTTCTGTTTACCCCACCACAGCTTTCTGTTTACCCCACCACAGCTTTCTGTTTACCCCACCACAGCTTTCTGTTTACCACAGCACAGCTTTCTGTTTACCCCACCACAGCTTTCTGTTTACCCCACCACAGCTTTCTGTTTACCCTACAACAGCTTTCTGTCTACCCCACCACAGCTTTCTGTTTACCCCACCACAGCTTTCTGTTTACCCTACAACAGCTTTCTGTTTACCCCACCACAGCTTTCTGTTTACCCCACCACAGCTTTCTGTTTACCCCACCACAGCTTTCTGTTTACCCCAGCACAGCTTTCTGTTTACCCTTCAACAGCTTTCTGTTTACCCCACCACAGCTTTCTGTTTACCCCACCACAGCTTTCTGTTTACCCCAGCACAGCTTTCTGTTTACCCTACAACAGCTTTCTGTTTACCCCACCACAGCTTTCTGTTTACCCCACCACAGCTTTCTGTTTACCCCACCACAGCGTTCTGTTTACCCCACCACAGCTTTCTGTTTACCCCAGCACAGCTTTCTGTTTACCCCACCACAGCGTTCTGTTTACCCCAGCACAGCTTTCTGTTTACCCCACCACAGCTTTCTGTTTACCCCACCACAGCTTTCTGTTTACCCCACCACAGCTTTCTGTTTACCCCACCACAGCTTTCTGTTTACCCCACCAAAGCTTTCTGTTTACCCTACAACAGCTTTCTGTTTACCCTACAACAGCTTTCTGTTTACCCCAGCACAGCTTTCTGTTTACCCCAGCACAGCTTTCTGTTTACCCCACCACAGCTTTCTGTTTACCCCACCACAGCTTTCTGTTTACCCCACCACAGCGTTCTGTTTACCCCACCACAGCTGTCTGTTTACCCCAGCACAGCTTTCTGTTTACCCCACCACAGTGTTCTGTTTACCCCAGCACAGCTTTCTGTTTACCCCACCACAGCTTTCTGTTTACCCCACCACAGCTTTCTGTTTACCCTACAACAGCTTTCTGTTTACCCCACCACAGCTTTCTGTTTACCCCACCACAGCTTTCTGTTTACCCTACAACAGCTTTCTGTTTACCCCACCACAGCTTTCTGTTTACCCCACCACAGCTTTCTGTTTACCCCACCACAGCTTTCTGTTTACCCCAGCACAGCTTTCTGTTTACCCCAGCACAGCTTTCTGTTTACCCCACCACAGCTTTCTGTTTACCCCACCACAGCTTTCTGTTTACCCCACCACAGCTTTCTGTTTACCCCACCACAGCTTTCTGTTTACCCCAGCACAGCTTTCTGTTTACCCTACAACAGCTTTCTGTTTACCACACCACAGCTTTCTGTTTACCCCACCACAGCTTTCTGTTTACCCCACCACAGCTTTCTGTTTTCCCCAGCACAGCTTTCTGTTTACCCCACCACAGCTTTCTGTTTACCCTACAACAGCTTTCTGTTTACCCCACCACAGCTTTCTGTTTACTCCACCACAGCTTTCTGTTTACCCCACCACAGCTTTCTGTTTACCCCACCACAGCTTTCTGTTTACCCCATCACAGCTTTCTGTTTACCCCAGCACAGCTTTCTGTTTTACCCAGCACAGCTTTCTGTTTACCCCACCACAGCTTTCTGTTTACCCCACCACAGCTTTCTGTTTACCCCACCACAGCTTTCTGTTTATCCTACAACAGCTTTCTGTTTACCCCACCACAGCTTTCTGTTTACCCCACCACAGCTTTCTGTTTACCCCAGCACAGCTTTCTGTTTTCCCCAGCAAAGCTTTCTGTTTACCCCACCACAGCTTTCTGTTTACCCCAGCACAGCTTTCTGTTTTACCCAGCACAGCTTTCTGTTTACCCCACCACAGCTTTCTGTTTACCCCAACACAGCTTTCTGTTTACCCCACCACAGCTTTCTGTTTATCCTACAACAGCTTTCTGTTTACCCCACCACAGCTTTCTGTTTACCCCAGCACAGCTTTCTGTTTACCCCACCACAGCTTTCTGTTTACCCCAGCACAGCTTTCTGTTTTACCCAGCACAGCTTTCTGTTTACCCCACCACAGCTTTCTGTTTACCCCACCACAGCTTTCTGTTTACCCCACCACAGCTTTCTGTTTACCCCACCACAGCTTTCTGTTTACCCCACCACAGCTTTCTGTTTACCCCACCACAGCTTTCTGTTTACCACAGCACAGCTTTCTGTTTACCCCACCACAGCTTTCTGTTTACCCCACCACAGCTTTCTGTTTACCCTACAACAGCTTTCTGTCTACCCCACCACAGCTTTCTGTTTACCCCAGCACAGCTTTCTGTTTACCACACCACAGCTTTCTGTTTACCCCACCACAGCTTTCTGTTTACCCCAGCACAGCTTTCTGTTTACCCCACCACAGCTTTCTGTTTACCCCACCACAGCTTTCTGTTTTCCCCAGCACAGCTTTCTGTTTACCCCACCACAGCTTTCTGTTTACCCCACCACAGCTTTCTGTTTACTCCACCACAGCTTTCTGTTTACCCCAACACAGCTTTCTGTTTACCCCAAGACCGCTTTCTGTTTACCCTACAACAGCTTTCTGTTTACCCCACCACAGCTTTCTGTTTACCCCAGCACAGCTTTCTGTTTACCCCACCACAGCTTTCTGTTTACCGCACCACAGCTTTCTGTTTACCCTACAACAGCTTTCTGTTTACCCCACCACAGCTTTCTGTTTACTCCACCACAGCTTTCTGTTAACCCCACCACAGCTTTCTGTTTACCCCACCACAGCTCTCTGTTTACCCCACCACAGCTTTCTGTTTACCCCAGCACAGCTTTCTGTTTTACCCAGCACAGCTTTCTGTTTACCCCAGCACAGCTTTCTGTTTACCCCACCACAGCTTTCTGTTTACCCCACCACAGCTTTCTGTTTACCCCACCACAGCTTTCTGTTTATCCTACAACAGCTTTCTGTTTACCCCACCACAGCTTTCTGTTTACCCCAGCACAGATTTCTGTTTACCCCACCACAGGTTTCTGTTTACCCCAGCACAGCTTTCTGTTTTACCCAGCACAGCTTTCTGTTTACCCCACCACAGCTTACTGTTTACCCCAGCACAGCTTTCTGTTTACCCCACCACAGCTTTCTGTTTACCCCAGCACAGCTTTCTGTTTTACCCAGCACAGCTTTCTGTTTACCCCACCACAGCTTTCTGTTTAACCCACCACAGCTTTCTGTTTACCCCACCACAGCTTTCTGTTTACCCCACCACAGCTTTCTGTTTACCCCACCACAGCTTTCTGTTTACCCCACCACAGCTTTCTGTTTACCAGAGCACAGCTTTCTGTTTACCCCACCACAGCTTTCTGTTTACCCCACCACAGCTTTCTGTTTACCCCACCACAGCTTTCTGTTTTCCCCAGCACAGCTTTCTGTTTACCCCACCACAGCTTTCTGTTTACCCCACCACAGCTTTCTGTTTACCCCACCACAGCTTTCTGTTTACCCCACCACAGCTTTCTGTTTACCCCAGCACAGCTTTCTGTTTACCCTACAACAGCTTTCTGTTTACCCCACCACAGCTTTCTGTTTACCCCACCACAGCTTTCCGTTTACCCCACCACAGCTTTCTGTTTACCGCACCACAGCTTTCTGTTTACCATACAACAGCTTTCTGTTTACCCCACCACAGCTTTCTGTTTACTCCACCACAGCTTTCTGTTAACCCCACCACAGCTTTCTGTTTACCCCAGCACAGCTTTCTGTTTACCCTACAACAGCTTTCTGTTTACCCCACCACAGCTTTCTGTTTACCCCACCACAGCTTTCCGTTTACCCCACCATAGCTTTCTGTTTACCCCACCACAGCTTTCTGTTTACCCTACAACAGCTTTCTGTTTACCCCACCACAGCTTTCTGTTTACTCCACCACAGCTTTCTGTTTACCCCACCACAGCTGTTTACCCCACCACAGCTTTCTGTTTACCCCACCACAGCTTTCTGTTTACCCCACCACAGCTTTCTGTTTACTCCACCACAGCTTTCTGTTTACCACACCACAGCTTTCTGTTTACCCCACCACAGCTTTCTGTTTACCCCAGCACAGCTTTCTGTTTACCCCACCACAGCTTTCTGTTTATCCTACAACAGCTTTCTGTTTACCCCACCACAGCTTTCTGTTTACCCCACCACAGCGTTCTGTTTACCCCAGCACAGCTTTCTGTTTACCCCACCACAGCTTTCTGTTTACCCCACCACAGCGTTCTGTTTACCCCACCACAGCTTTCTGTTTACCCCAGCACAGCTTTCTGTTTACCCCACCACAGCGTTCTGTTTACCCCAGCACAGCTTTCTGTTTACCCCAGCACAGCTTTCTGTTTTACCCAGCAAAGCTTTCTGTTTACCCCACCACAGCTTTCTGTTTACTCCACCACAGCTTTCTGTTTACCCCACCACAGCTTTCTGTTTACCCCACCACAGCTCTCTGTTTACCCCACCACAGCTTTCTGTTTACCCCAGCACAGCTTTCTGTTTTACCCAGCACAGCTTTCTGTTTACCCCACCACAGCTTTCTGTTTACCCCACCACAGCTTTCTGTTTACCCCACCACAGCTTTCTGTTTATCCTACAACAGCTTTCTGTTTACCCCACCACAGCTTTCTGTTTACCCCACCACAGCTTTCTGTTTACCCCACCACAGCTTTCTGTTTTCCCCAGCACAGCTTTCTGTTTACCCCACCACAGCTTTCTGTTTACCCCAGCACAGCTTTCTGTTTTACCCATCACAGCTTTCTGTTTACCCCACCACAGCTTTCTGTTTACCCCACCACAGCTTTCTGTTTATCCTACAACAGCTTTCTGTTTACCCCACCACAGCTTTCTGTTTACCCCAGCACAGATTTCTGTTTACCCCACCACAGCTTTCTGTTTACCCCAGCACCGCTTTCTGTTTTACCCAGCACAGCTTTCTGTTTACCCCACCACAGCTTTCTGTTTACCCCAGCACAGCTTTCTGTTTACCCCAGCACAGCTTTCTGTTTACCCTACAACAGCTTTCTGTTTACCCCACCACAGCTTTCTGTTTACCCCACCACAGCTTTCTGTTTACCACACCACAGCTTTCTGTTTACCCCACCACAGCTTTCTGTTTACCCCACCACAGCTTTCTGTTTACCCAACCACAGCTTTCTGTTTTCCCCAGCACAGCTTTCTGTTTACCCCAGCACAGCTTTCTGTTTACCCCAGCACAGCTTTCTGTTTACCCCACCACAGCTTTCTGTTTACCCCACCACAGCTTTCTGTTTACCCCACCACAGCTTTCTGTTTACCCCACCACAGCTTTCTGTTTACCCCAGCACAGCTTTCTGTTTTTCCCAGCACAGCTTTCTGTTTACCCCACCACAGCTTTCTGTTTACCCCAGCACAGCTTTCTGTTTACCCCAGCACAGCTTTCTGTTTACCCTACAACAGCTTTCTGTTTACCCCACCACAGCTTTCTGTTTACCCCACCACAGCTTTCTGTTTACCACACCACAGCTTTCTGTTTACCCCACCACAGCTTTCTGTTTACCCTACAACAGCATACTGTTTACCCCAGCACAGCTTTTATTGTTGCAGGTTTTGATGGACATGGGCAGATAGCCGTAGCCGTGGCGCAGAGGGCCCCTTTGGCCCGCCTTATGAGCGAGATGATTGAATGTGAGTGTGGAGGGATGGGGCCGAGGGGACAGGCTGTAGCACCTCACCCGTAATTCTGTGTCAGTGAGAATCTCTCTCCCTGTTTTGATGGAGGGCAAGCATGGCCGTAAAACTATGGGGCGAGTGGAAGGAGCCTGTGTGAAGGATCCTGTGTGAAGAAGCCTGTGTGAGGGATCCTGTGTGAAGGATCCTGTGTGAATGATCCTGTGTGAATGATCCTGTGTGAAAGAGCCTGTGTGAAGGAGCCTGTGTGAAGGATCCTGTGTGAAGAAGCCTGTGTGAAGGATCCTGTGTGAATTGCCTCTTTCTCTGTCAGCAGGGTTGGATCAGTTATGTTTTATGGGCAGTGCATGTGCTGTATGCTCCGTCCAGATATTGTGCTTCTCTGCGTGAACTCCTCAACTTTATTTCTTATTACGAAATATCCATTTTGTAGCTCTGCAAAGGGCAGTGCTTCGTTGAATCCATTTCGTTCAACAAACTGACTGAGCTGCATGTCAAGGCGTGCTGAAGGTGGGTGTGGTGTAGGAATCATGCGCAGGACACAGAGGCTCAGTCCAAAGGCTTTAGTGCAAGATATATATATATATCCAACAGAAGCACAATAAGCCCGAAGGCAAAATGCACGACGCACACAGGTGACAAAACGAAAGACGCACAAACATGTGCAAACAACCCTCTCAAAACACTGGAGGGAAAATATAGCTCCAAACACGAAACAGTAGAGCAATCACACACAACGACAAGCACACACAACGAGAACTAAATAGGACACTAACGAGGACTAACAAGACACAGGTGTACAACATCCAGACAAAATCAATCGAACATGAAACATAGATCGGTGGCAGCTAGTACTCCGGGGACGACGACCGCCGAAGCCTGCCCGAACCAGGAGGAGGAGCAGTCTCGGCCGAAACCGTGACAGTACCCCCCCCCCTTGACGCGCGGCTCCAGCCGTGCGCCGACCCCGGCCTCGGGGACGACCAGGAGGACGCGGAGCAGGGCGCGCGGGATGGTCCCGGTGGAACTCCGACAGGAGAGATGGGTCTAGGATGTCCCTCCGCGGCACCCAGCACCGCTCCTCCGGGCCGTACCCCTCCCACTCCATGAGATACTGGAGACCCCCCATCCGGCGTCTAGAGTCCAAGATGGACCGAACGGTGTACGCCGGAGCCCCCTCGATGTCCAGTGGGGGCGGAGGAGTCTCCCCTATCTCATTGTCCTGGAGTGGACCAGCTACCACCGGCCTGAGAAGAGACACATGGAACGAGGGGTTAATATTCTTATACTCAACAGGTAGATGTAATCTATAACACACCTCGTTCAATCTTCTCAGGACTTTAAAGGGCCCCACAAACCGCCGACCCAGCTTCCGGCTGGGCAGGCGGAGGGGTAGGTTTCTGGTAGAGAGCCAGACTCGATCTCCGGGTGCGTACACCGGCCCCTCACTGCGGTGGAGATCGGCGCTCGCCTTGTGACGAAGGACGGCCCCCTGCAGGTGGACGTGGGCAGCGTTCCACGTCTCTTCCGAGCACCTCATCCAATCATCCACCGCAGGGGCCTCGATCTGGCTCTGCTGCCAAGGTGCCAGAACCGGCTGGTAACCTAACACACATTGGAAGGGGGTTAGGTTAGTAGAGGAGTGACGGAGAGAGTTCTGGGCCATCTCGGCCCAGGGAATGTACCGTGCCCACTCCTCCGGCCGGTCCTGGCAATACGACCTCAGAAACCTACCCACATCCTGGTTGACACGTTCTACCTGCCCGTTACTCTCCGGGTGGTACCCTGAGGTAAGGCTAACCGAGACCCCCAAACGCTCCATGAACGCTCTCCAAACACGAGAGGTAAACTGGGGACCTCGATCAGACACTATATCCTCGGGTACCCCGTAATGCCGGAAGACATGGGTAAATAGGGCCTCAGCGGTCTGTAGGGCAGTAGGAAGACCCGACATAGGGAGAAGACGACAGGCCTTAGAGAACCGGTCCACAACGACCAGGATGGTGGTATTCCCCTGAGAGAGGGGAAGGTCTGTCACAAAATCCACCGAGAGGTGGGACCATGGTCGTTGTGGAACGGGCAGGGGTTGTAACTTACCCCTGGGCAGATGTCGGGGCGCCTTACACTGGGCACACACCGAGCAGGAGGAGACATAAACCCTCACATCCCTAGCCAAAGTGGGCCACCAGTATTTAGTGCTAAGGCAATGCACCGTCCGGCCGATACCCGGATGTCCAGAGGAGGGTGACGTGTGAGCCCAGTAAATGAGTCGATCCCGAATCTCGCGCGGAACGTACTTCCGACCCTCAGGACACTGTGGAGGGCTGGGGTCGGTACGCAACGCTCGCTCGATTTCGGCATCGACCTCCCACACCACCGGTGCCACAAGGCAAGACTCCAGTAGTATGGGAGTGGGCTCAACGGACCTCTCCTCCGTGTCATACCGCCGGGACAGCGCATCTGCCTTACCATTCTGGGACCCAGGGATGTACGTGATTTTAAATACGAACCTGGTGAGAAACATACTCCATCGAGCCTGGCGAGGGTTCAGTCTCCTCGCTGCCCGGATGTACTCCAGGTTCCGATGGTCAGTCAAAATGAGGAAAGGGTGTTGAGCCCCCTCAAGCCAATGCCTCCACACCTTAAGGGCTTGAACTACAGCTAACAGCTCCCTGTCCCCAACGTCATAGTTACGCTCCGCCGGGCTGAGCTTCTTAGAGTAAAAGGCACAGGGGCGGAGTTTAGGTGGCGTGCCGGACCGTTGAGAGAGAACGGCCCCTATACCAGCCTCAGACGCGTCTACCTCGACCTGAAAGGGTAATGCGGGATCCGGATGCGCTAGCACCGGAGCCGACGTAAACAGGTCCTTCAGTCTCCTAAAGGCCCTGTCCGCATCGGCTGACCACTGCAGGCGCACCGGACCCCCCTTCAGAAGGGACGTGATGGGAGCTGCCACCTGTCCAAAACCCCGGATAAACCTCCGGTAGTAATTCGCAAAGCCCAAAAACTGCTGCACCTCTTTTACAGTAGTTGGGGTTTGCCAATTACGCACAGCGGACACACGATCCACCTCCATTCTCACCCCTGACGCGGACAACCGATAACCCAAAAAGGAGACCGACTCCTGGAAAAACAGACATTTCTCTGCCTTGACATATAGGTCGTGCTCCAACAGCCTCCTCAATACATGACGTACCAGGGTTATATGCTCGGCTCGGGTAGACGAGTACACCACAATGTCATCAATGTACACGACCACCCCTTGTCCCTGCATATCCCGGAAAATGTTATCTACGAAGGATTGGAAGACTGATGGAGCATTCATCAACCCATATGGCATGACGAGATATTCGAAATGACCTGACGTGGTACTAAACGCTGTCTTCCATTCGTCACCCTCCCTAATGCGCACCAAGTTATACGCGCTCCTGAGATCCAGTTTTGTGAAAAACCGCGCTCCATGCAATGACTCCGTCATGGTCGCAATCAGAGGGAGTGGATAACTGTATTTCACAGTAATCTGATTGAGACCACGGTAATCAATGCACGGGCGCAACCCTCCATCTCTCTTTTTCACAAAAAAGAAGCTCGAGGAGGCGGGAGAAGTGGAGGGCCGAATGTATCCCTGTCTCAAAGATTCGGCTATATAAGTCTCCATAGCTTTCCTCTCCTCATGAGACAAAGGATACACATGGCTCCGTGGGAGCGCTGCTCCTGCCTGGAGATCAATCGCACAATCCCCCTGTCTATGAGGAGGCAACTGCGTTGCCCTAGTTTTGCTAAACACGAGTGCTAAATCCCCATATTCAGGTGGAATGTGCAGTGCGGGCACTTGGTTTGGACTTTCCACCGAAGTCGCCCCCACGGAAACACCCAGACATCGCCCCTCGCACTGAGCAGACCACCCATCGAGAGCCCTCTGTTGCCACGAAATAGCAGGGTTATGGGTGCTTAACCAGGGAATCCCCAGCACCACTGGGTACGCAGGAGAGTCGATCAGATACAACTGTATAGTCTCCTCATGACCCCCCTGCGCACACATCTGAAGTGGCGCTGTGATCTCCCTGATCAACCCCGACCCCAACGGGCGGCTGTCTAAGGCATGAACGGGAAAAGGTTTGTCAACAGGTAGGAGAGGGATCCCTAACTCAAAACAAAACTTACGATCAACAAAATTCCCAGCTGCGCCTGAATCTACTAGCGCCTTATGCTGGGAATGAGGTGCAACCTGTGGAAAACAAACAGGTATACAAAAGTGTGCAACAGAAAGCTCTGGGTAAGTGGGACGTCTACTCACCTGGGAGGCCCCCCCAGTGCGTGGCCTGTTGTCGTTACTCCCGGAGAACCCTCCCCAGCACCTGGCCGTAGTGTGCCCTCCACGACCGCACTTGGTGCAGGAGACAGGCCCCCTCGGGCTCTTCCTACTCCGTTCTCTAGCGCCGGCACCCCCGAGCTCCATAGGGCTCGGCTCGGAGGTGCCGGAGGGCGGAATGGACGGACTCCCCTCGGGACGTCCACGGGTGGCCAGCAGGGTGTCCAGACGGATGGACATATCGACCAACTGGTCGAAGGTAAGATGGGTATCCCTGCAGGCCAACTCACGTTGGACGTCCTCTCGTAGGCTACATCGAAAATGGTCGATGAGAGCCCGTTCATTCCACCCTGCATCCGCCGCTAGAGTCCGGTACTCTAGAGCGAACACCTGTGCGCTCCTCCTCCCCTGTCTCAAATGGACTAGACGCTCCCCCGCCGCTTTGCCCTCAGGTGGATGGTCGAACACGGCCTTGAAGCGGCGGGAGAACTCGGCGTAGGTAATGGTGTTGGCGTCCATCTTCCTCCACTCGGCGTTAGCCCACTCCAACGCCTTGCCCGTGAGACAGGAGATGAGGGCGGAAACGCTCTCGTATCCCGAGGGCACCGGGTGTACAGTGGCCAGGTAGAGCTCTACCTGCAGGAGGAACCCCTGACACCCGGCAGCTGTTCCGTCATACGCCCTCGGGAGCGAGAGCCGAATCCCCCTGGGTTCCGAACCTGGGACTGGTGGACCGACCGATGGGATGGACAGGGTAGGTGGAGGTGTGGGTACACTGCTGGCCTCCCATCGGTGCATGATGTTGATTACCTCCTGTAGAGCGGTCTCCAGTTGTCGGATCTGGTCCTCTTGCCCACGGAGATGCTCCTCGAGCGACACAGGCGTCACTGCCGATCCTGCTGATTCCATTATAAGGTGTGTGATTCTGTCAAGGCGTGCTGAAGGTGGGTGTGGTGTAGGAATCATGCGCAGGACACAGAGGCTCAGTCCAAAGGCTTTAGTGCAAGATATATATATATATCCAACAGAAGCACAATAAGCCCGAAGGCAAAATGCACGACGCACACAGCCGACAAAACGAAAGACGCACAAACATGTGCAAACAACCCTCTCAAAACACTGGAGGGAAAATATAGCTCCAAACACGAAACAGTAGAGCAATCACACACAACGACAAGCACACACAACGAGAACTAAATAGGACACTAACGAGGACTAACAAGACACAGGTGTACAACATCCAGACAAAACCAATCGAACATGAAACATAGATCGGTGGCAGCTAGTACTCCGGGGACGACGACCGCCGAAGCCTGCCCGAACCAGGAGGAGGAGCAGTCTCGGCCGAAACCGTGACACTGCATTTGCTTGTTCTTGATGAGCATTTTTTTATTGATTAGGTTTACTACACTACATCGTTCTCTGACATATATCTTCCACTTTCTGTCATCTTGCAGTATGAGCTCACAAAGTCTTGTTGGGACAGTCTTAACCTTGAATTCAGACACTCAATGCAGAGAGTATTTCAATGCTGTGTGCTTCTCATTGATTGATGTGAGCTTTCTCAGCAGGATGAGCCACGAAAAAAGTGATGCATTTATTTTTCTTGTTCAAATAAAAAAAGTAGAAACATTGCTTTTTGAAAAAAAAGTTGCCAAACATCATCTGACCTTGTGGCCTGTTCAGCACATCTCTAACTCAACCTGTGGATTAATAATGATATATTATTGGTCTCAAAGGGAGTACTGACTACAGTTTTGTCATTGGGGTTTATCATAAGCATACAATTAAATTGTAGACTAAAACCACTAACAATATTGTAGTCAATGACCCTTCAACAGAGGATTACATCAAACTATTGATATTTTTCCTAATGCAGGTTTACATCCAATCTTGTCGTGCATAAAATTACCTTCTGTCGGTGTTGAAATTAACATTTTGTGCTTTACAGGTGGGAGTTTACATCATACACTGTAAGTACTGATGAACAGCAGTCAAGGAGATTTAGATAATTAGCCCCTCATATGAACAAATAATTCACCCCGTGGAGCAGAAGGTAATTCAGCGCTGGAAGCACGTGTGCCATTCAGCCTGAGTAAACCCAAATGAACTGTCATCTATTTTTGTTGTTGTTCAATTACCAGTAGGCATGTGATAGATGGCAATTCACACATTTTCTCAATATTTATATATCTAATTTTTTTTGTCATTTAGCAGACACTCTTATCCAGAGCGACTTACAGGAGCAATTAGGGTTAAGTGCCTTGCTCAAGGGCACATCGACATATTTTTCACCTAGTCGGCTCGGGGATTAGAACCAGCAACCTTTCGGTTACTGGCACAACGCTCTTAACCACTAAGCTACCTGCCGCCCTTCCATGTGTAATATTCCTCCATTGTGCCTATAGACTTTCTTTTAACATACCTTTAACATCCTTACTTTTAACATCCTTACTTACTTGGTTTCCATCCAGTGGTGTAAAGTACTTGTCATGAGCCTCTCACTCCACCGGGTTACCACCTTAATTTTCTTCCACTCTGCTCACCACTCTCTCTACTCAGCCTAACTAGCTCCACCTGTCCCTGCTCTGCTCTGCTCTAATTACTCTGCCAGCTGCGCTGCATTACCCACTACCTCTCCCAGTATTTAAAGCCCTGTCTTTCAGCTCTCCTTTGTCAGATCGTCTGCAAAGCTCACACCCGGAACCTGTTTGCTCGCGCTTCTGGCTCACCCTGGTTTTGTGTTCCCGGACCTGCCTGATGTTTGGATACTCTTCTGCCCCAGGAGATCCAGACCTGCTTTTTGCCATAACGACTCCTGACTACTCTTCGATCCCGGTAACTCTGACCAGCCTTCTGCCTTGCTACTACGTATTTGGATTTCCCTTGAACTGTACTGCTGCCTTGTTTCATCCGCCCTGTTGTGTCTGTGTCTCCCCCCCCCCCCCAGGACTTCTGGACCACCCACCACCGGCTTCATAGGACGCATCGCTGCCACTGGGGGGGGGCACAGACCCAGCACATTGGACGGGATCCCTGTTACCCCTGGAGCCTTCACTCACTCCCTACTTCCCTTTTCCCTTAAGTTTTAATAAACTTTCTGGTGTGACGCAATTGTGGTCCTCTGGTCGTCTGTCTGAATCGTGACAGTACGATCTGACCATTATGGACTCAGCGCACACTTCCCCCGACATGGAAACCGACGAGCATGAGCAGCAGTTCCAGCAGCAGCAACAACAACTCGCCATGATCATTCAACTCCTCACCAACCTTACCCCAGCCAGTCTGCCCACCAGCCCTGCCCCCGAGTTACCTGCCCCGGTCATTGCAGCCGCTGCTCCGGAACCCAAGATTGGAAACCCCGAGCGGTTCAACGGCGATTCAACCCAGGTCCGGCCATTCCTGACTAGCTGCCGACTTCAGTTCTCCTTGCAGCCAAGGACCTTCGCCACGGAGGGGGCTAAAGTTGGGTATGCCATCACTCACCTGACGGGCCGAGCTCGACTCTGGGGAACAGCAGAGTTCGAACGTCAAACCCCCGCATGTGCAACCTTCGACCTGTTTGCTGAGGAGATGCTGAAGGTGTTTGACCTGGATTCACCAACCGCAGAGGCGTCTCGTGAACTGTTCAGTATTCGACAAGGCAGACGTACAGTCGCAGACCATTCCATCGACTTCCGAACCCTGGCTAGACGAAGTTCTTGGAACACACCATCGTTGGTGGACGCGTTCTTCCATAGTTTGGCTGACTATATCAAGGACGAGTTGGTCTCCCATGAACTGCCTTCCACTCTTGATGAAGCCATCGCACTGACTGTCAGGATCGACAGAAGGATACAGACCCGTCGTCGTGAGAGGGGGCGCCAAGGTCCACCTACTACCGGCATTCGGAGAGATCCGACTGGGCTCCTGTCATCTACTGCCACTCACCCAGGTCAGCTTGATCAGTCTGAGCCTATGGAGATTGGGCGAGCCTCTCTCACTCCTGCAGAGCGCCAGCGCCGCTTCACCTCAAACCTCTGCCTCTATTGTGGAGGTGATGGACATCGTGTGGTAACCTGCCCTTTAAAGGGCCGAAGCTCACCGGGCATAGGGGGAGTCCGGTTGAGTTCAATGACCATCCAGTCCTCCGACCGCAAACCCCTGCTGCAAGTTCACCTCCGCCTCTCTGACTCAACTCACACCCTGGCTGCTCTGGTGGATTCTGGCGCCGAAGCCAACATAATGGACATCAAGCTGGCACGCCAACTGGGACTGGAGAACCTCCGTTTGACACCTCCTATTCCTGCCCGGGCACTGGACGGACACTTACTCGGATCGGTCACTCATGTCACGGCCCCGGTCTCGATGGGTCTGTCCGGAAACCATCAAGAAACTATCCAGTTTCACCTGCTCCCCTCTCCAGGCCAACCCCTCATCCTGGGTTACCCATGGCTCCGCCGGCACAACCCTCAGCTCGACTGGGTGACCGGGGTGATCAGGGAGTGGGGAGAGGACTGCCACCGAACCTGCCTGCTTGCTGCCGCACTACCCCCTCGGCCAGTACCTACTAACTCCGCTCCTGACCTCTCCAATGTCCCAGAATGCTACCATGGTCTCAGAGAAGTGTTTAACAAAGCAAGAGCCACATCTCTGCCCCCTCACCGACCGTACGACTGTGCCATCGACCTCCTCCCTGGAACAGCCCCTCCAAAGGGCCGTCTTTATTCGTTGTCTGCTCCTGAAAGAAAGTCCATGGAGGACTACATCAATGGCTCTCTGTCCGCAGGATTAATCCGTTCATCTTCATCTCCTGCTGGTGCTGGCTTCTTCTTTGTGGGGAAGAAGGACGGATCTCTTCGCCCCTGCATCGACTACAGGGGACTCAACGACATCACAGTGAAAAACCGTTACCCTCTGCCTCTGCTCACCTCTGCTTTTGAGTTGCTCCAGGGAGCCACTGTTTTTACCAAGTTGGATCTCAGAAACGCTTACCACCTAGTGCGGATCCGGGAGGGAGATGAATGGAAAACCGCATTCAATACACCAACAGGCCACTACGAGTATCTGGTTATGCCTTTTGGCCTCACCAATGCTCCTGCTGTGTTCCAGGCTCTAGTGAATGATGTACTGCGGGACATGTTAAACAAGTTTGTCTTCGTTTACCTGGATGACATCTTAATCTACTCCAGAAACCTGTCTGAACACACCCGCCATGTCCAGCAAGTCCTTCACCGTCTTCTGGAGAATTCCCTCTACGCCAAGGCAGAGAAATGTGAGTTTCACGTCAAGACAGTGGCCTTCCTGGGGTACATAGTGGCAGAGGGAAGTATCCAAATGGATCCTGCCAAAGTATCAGCAGTCACTTCATGGCCAGTTCCGGAGAACAGAAAGAAGCTGCAACAGTTTCTGGGGTTTGCTAACTTCTATAGAAAGTTTATCCGGAACTACAGTACCGTTGCTGCCCCTCTCACTGCTCTAACCAGCACCAAGCAACCCTTCTCCTGGACCCCAGCAGCCGACAAAGCCTTCAGTACCCTCAAGGTGAGGTTCACCTCCGCTCCCATCCTCCAGATGCCTGATGTGGACCGGCAATTCATTGTGGAGGTGGACGCCTCGGATGTGGGAGTTGGTGCTGTGATTTCTCAGTGGGCTGCGGAGGATAGGAAGCTCCATCCCTGTGCCTTTTTCTCACGTCGGTTGTCCCCCTCTGAGTGCAATTACGACATAGGGAACCGTGAGCTGCTGGCTGTGAAGCTTGCCTTGGAGGAGTGGCGTCACTGGCTGGAGGGGTCCACCATTCCATTTCTCGTTTGGACCGATCATAAGAACTTGGAGTACATCCGCACGGCCAAACGGTTGAACTCCAGGCAGTCCCGCTGGGCCCTGTTCTTCACCAGGTTTAATTTCACTCTGTCATACCGGCCTGGATCACGCAACACCAAGCCAGACGCCCTCTCCCGTCAATTCCAGAAGGATGACACCCCCTCCAAGGACCCTGTGTCGATTCTGCCAAGTCCCTGCATCGTAGCAGCTCTGACCTGGGCTGTTGAGGAACAGGTGCTGGAAGCTCTCCGTAACCAGCCAGGTCCCAGCACTTGCCCAGCTGACCGCCTTTTTGTCCCCGAAAACCTGAGGTCCCAGGTCGTTCAGTGGGGACATGACTCCCGCCTAGCTTGTCACCCTGGCTCCACCCGCACTTACAACCTGCTCGCCCAGAGGTTCTGGTGGCCCTCTCTGAGAAAGGATGTACGGGAATTCGTCCAAGCCTGCCCCATCTGCAACCAACACAAGTCGTCCTGCCAGCCCCCAGCCGGATTGCTGCAGCCCCTGCCTGTGCCCAGACGTCCCTGGTCTCACATCGCCCTTGACTTTGTCACGGGGCTGCCCCCTTCAAGTGGCATGACCGTCATTCTCACCATAGTTGACCGATTCAGCAAGATGGCACACTTCATTCCCCTCCCCAAGCTCCCAACCGCCAAGGAGACCGCCCAGGTGGTCCTGGAACACGTCTTCCGGATCCACGGACTGCCAAAGGATGTAGTTTCTGACCGTGGTCCACAATTCTCCTCCGCTTTTTGGAAGGAGTTCTGTCACCTGCTGGGAGCCACAGTCAGTCTGACTTCCGGATTCCATCCCCAATCCAATGGGCAGTCAGAGCGGGCAAATCAGGAGCTCGAGAAGGCACTGCGATGCATGACTTCACGCAACCCCCACTCCTGGTCGCAGCAATTGACATGGGTGGAGTACGCACACAATTCTCTGACCTGCTCTGCCATCGGTATGTCCCCTTTCCAATGTGTTTATGGATACCAGCCTCCTCTATTTGCCAGCCAGGAAGAGGAGGTTACTTGCCCATCTGCACTTGCTTTTGCCCGTCGATGTCGCCGCACCTGGTCACAAGCCCGAGCCACACTCCTCAGATCCGTTGCCAGCTACACTACCGGGGCCAACCGTCGGAGAATTCCTGCTCCCACCTACCATGTTGGTCAAAGGGTGTGGTTGTCATCGAAGAACCTGCCACTCAGGGTGGAGTCGCAGAAGCTGGCACCTCGGTTCATTGGCCCATTCCCTATCATAAGAGTGATTAGCCCAACTGCTGTCCGGCTCCAACTGCCTAATTCCCTGAGGGTGCACCCCACTTTCCATGTGTCTAAGATTAAGCCCATTCATGAGAGTCCGCTGGTCCCTGCTGCGCCTTGTCCTCCTCCTCCACGGCTCGTCGATGGTGGTCTGGTTTACACCGTCCGCCGCCTGCTTCGGTCCAGACGGAGGGGTAGGGGTCTCCAGTACCTCATTGACTGGGAGGGCTATGGACCTGAGGAAAGGACCTGGGTGCCAGCTAGTCGGATTGTGGATAGGACTCTCATCACCGCCTTCCACCAACGGCATCCTGATCAACCTGCAATCCGTAGGGGCCGCCCCAGAGGGGTCCCTAACCGTCCTGCCCGCTCGGCTTCCTGTCCTGTGCCTGATCCTGTCTCGGGACCTGTCCCATCTCCCGACCACGGCCCTCCGGCTTCCTCCGAGGATGAGGACGTTCACTCGGACCGTTCGGAGGAGTTCTAGCCCTCCTCCGGCTCCCCTCCTCCCGCCCGGCGTGGTGTTGCTCTTGGGACTTCTGGGGCCGTCCCTTGGGGGGGGGGTTCTGTCATGAGCCTCTCACTCCACCGGGTTACCACCTTAATTTTCTTCCACTCTGCTCACCACTCTCTCTACTCAGCCTAACTAGCTCCACCTGTCCCTGCTCTGCTCTGCTCTAATTACTCTGCCAGCTGCGCTGCATTACCCACTACCTCTCCCAGTATTTAAAGCCCTGTCTTTCAGCTCTCCTTTGTCAGATCGTCTGCAAAGCTCACACCCGGAACCTGTTTGCTCGCGCTTCTGGCTCACCCTGGTTTTGTGTTCCCGGACCTGCCTGATGTTTGGATACTCTTCTGCCCCAGGAGATCCAGACCTGCTTTTTGCCATAACGACTCCTGACTACTCTTCGATCCCGGTAACTCTGACCAGCCTTCTGCCTTGCTACTACGTATTTGGATTTCCCTTGAACTGTACTGCTGCCTTGTTTCATCCGCCCTGTTGTGTCTGTGTCTCCCCCCCCCCCCCAGGACTTCTGGACCACCCACCACCGGCTTCATAGGACGCATCGCTGCCACTGGGGGGGGGCACAGACCCAGCACATTGGACGGGATCCCTGTTACCCCTGGAGCCTTCACTCACTCCCTACTTCCCTTTTCCCTTAAGTTTTAATAAACTTTCTGGTGTGACGCAATTGTGGTCCTCTGGTCGTCTGTCTGAATCGTGACAGTACTTAAGTAAAAATACTTTAAAGTACTACTTAAGTAGTTTTTGGGGGTATCTGTAGTTTACTTTACTATTTATATTTTGGACAACTTTTACTTCACTACCTTCTTAAAGAAAATAATGTACTTTTTACTACATACATTTTCCCTGACACCCAAAAGTACTCATTACATTTTGAATGCTTAGCAGGACATGAAAATGGTCCGATTCACTCACTTATCAAGAGATTATCCCTGGTCATCCCTACTGCCTCTGATCTGGCGGACTCACTAAACATACATGCTTCGTTTGTAAATTACGTCTGAGTGTTGCAGTGTGCCCCTGGCTATCTGTATATAAAATATAAAATTGTGCCATCTGGTTTGCTTAATATAAGGAATGTGAAATGATTTATACTTTTACTTTGACTTTTGATACTTAAGTATATTTTAGTAATTACATTTACTTTTGATACTTACGTATATTTAAAACCAAATACTTTTAGATTTGTAGCTCTGTAGGCCTAGTACGTAGTCAAGTTGCATGCACCGTGGCGCAGCATTTTGGGGTGTTTGTGCCAGAGTTATTGATATCCCATCCATTCAAAGTAGTACATTTTTCCAACCTCAGCGCAGCATAAATATTTCAGACCAGCTTTTCATGGATGACTTTGGGGATGCATAAATGAAACTTGGAAGGCTCAGGGCTACTCACGCTCTCGTTAAACTCTACTGTCCCAGGTACCAAGTCAAACTCCTTTCATCTTTCCCCATCCTCTTGCAGTTCCAGCTACCACTCTGATTATATTGGTATGTTCTGTATTCCTACGTTCTGTATTCCTACCTTCTGTATTCCTACGTTCTGTATTGCTACGTTCTGTATTCCTACCTTCTGTATTCCTACCTTCTGTATTCCTACGTTCTGTATTCCTACGTTCTGTATTCCTACGTTCTGTATTCCTACCTTCTGTATTCCTACGTTCTGTATTCCTACCTTCTGTATTCCTACCTTCTGTATTCCTACCTTCTGTATTCCTACGTTCTGTATTCCTACCTTCTGTATTCCTACGTTCTGTATTCCTACCTTCTGTATTCCTACTTTCTGTATTCCTACGTTCTGTATTCCTACCTTCTGTATTCCTACGTTCTGTATTCCTACGTTCTGTATTCCTACGTTCTGTATTCCTACCTTCTGTATTCCTACGTTCTGTATTCCTACGTTCTGTATTCCTACCTTCTGTATTCCTACGTTCTGTATTCCTACGTTCTGTATTCCTACGTTCTGTATTCCTACCTTCTGTATTCCTACGTTCTGTATTCCTACGTTCTGTATTCCTACCTTCTGTATTCCTACGTTCTGTATTCCTACCTTCTGTATTCCTACGTTCTGTATTCCTACGTTCTGTATTCCTACCTTCTGTATTCCTACCTTCTGTATTCCTACGTTCTGTATTCCTACCTTCTGTATTCCTACGTTCTGTATTCCTACCTTCTGTATTCCTACGTTCTGTATTCCTACCTTCTGTATTCCTACGTTCTGTATTCCTACCTTCTGTATTCCTACGTTCTGTATTCCTTGTAGAGTTAATTAAGCAATGCTAGTGGACATTTTCTTGCAGAGCAAGTCCTTTCAATTATGTACATGTATTGGTATTTTAAATGTGTTCAATCAATCTATTTTTTAATGGCCATTGAGGACAGTGATTGGTGCCTGTCTACCCAGTACATTGGCTCATCAAACACCCCCCCCCAGCAGTAGTAGCAGTAGGCTCCAGTATGCATCCCCAACGGTCCAGTTAAATCTTTGCTTTTCTGCTGTTTTATTTAGAAGAATAGAGGAACATTCTTATCACTGCACAGACAGGGAAATGTTAAGTATGTCTTTCCTACTCTCCCTGGGTATTTTAATCAGTGGTAGGGTGGAATCTTATTCTAACACATACCAGAGGTTGATGTCTGGCTGGCTAGCTGGTGAGGCAGGATTTTGCTGCTAATCTTTCTCTCTGTCTGGCCACATTCCCATCCAGAGGTTTGTTTCTGCTCCCCCTGTCATTAGCCAATATTTGTCCTCTGTGATTCATAGCCTGTGTGTGTGTGTTTTGTGTGTGTATGCATGTCAGTGGAGGCTGCTGAGGGTAGGATGGCTCATAATAATGGCTGGAACGGAGCAGGTGGAATGGCATCAAACAAATGGAAACCATGTGTTTGATGTATTTGATACCATTCCACCAATTCCACTCCAGCCATTACCACAAGCCCGTCCTCCCCAATTAAGGTGCCACCAACCTCCTGTGGGGTGTGTGTGTGTGTGTGTGTGTGTGTGTGTGTGTGTGTGTGTGTGTGTGTGTGTGTGTGTGTGTGTGTGTGTGTTCGGTGGCTATTCGGTGGCGCAAGTGGGGACACTTCAGGGTGAGGAGTAAGTTCCACACATCTCCATGTTACACACTCAGTGCAGTATGTGGGGCAGATGTAGGTTGACTGATGCTCAGTCTCTGTCGGTCCCCATATTGTAGCTTCCAGGAATCTCATAGTTACTGCCAGTCTCTTCCAAGTATAATATGGTGCATTCTCATTCATTTTTGCTTGCTGCTTTTGTTATTATGTCTATATGCATACGGAGGCACTACTTTGCCTCTTTCTCAGCGAGCGTGAAAGATAAGGGTCATTATTGGAGTTCTCCATGATAAATGTTCCATATCTATAATAACCATATTTCCTTTTTTAAAATCATTTTAAGAGGAGTCATTGTGGTTGAACGCACCACAGCCTGAACAGGCACATATTTTCTGTTTCTTTTCACAGTTTTATTCATTTGAGTGTGTGTGTGTGACTGTGTGTGTGTGTGAGGGTGTGTGTGTGTGTGCATGTGTGTGTGTGTTTGTGTGTGTGCCTACTTGACTTTTTGAATAAGAGGTTTTAAGACTAAATACATTTGTATTTCAGGGTATTTTGTGAACATTGACGACGTGTGAGTCTTTGCCAGTGAGAGAAACCTACTCTATATTAATAAAGGGATACTTCCGCATTTTGGCAATGAAGCCCTTTATCTACTTCCCCAGAGTCATTTTTATGTCTCTGCATCCAGTATGAAGGAAGTTAGAGGTAGTTTTGTGAGCCAATGCAAACTAGCGTTAGCGCAGTGACTTGAAATCTGTGGTATCTTCTAGCATGCTAGCAGTTACAATAGGCTTCCAGTCATTGCGCTAACACTAGTTAGCGATTGCGCTAACCGCTAGTTAGCAACTTCTTCAAACTGCACCCAGAGAAGGAAAGGAGGGGAGGGCGTGACTGCAGTCTCCCATGGCTCAGCCATACAGACAGGAACCACCTCCCTCAAGGATTCCAGCATGCCAATGACCGTGCTCTGTCTGTGTGTATTTTACCAGTTTCTCTCTCTCTCTCTCTCTCTCTC